>NW_010338995.1:61324-78565 GCF_000700745.2 Antrostomus carolinensis
TTCCTGCTATCTGATAACCATAGTCCCACCAGGACATCACCCTGGCGTGCTCGTCTGTGTTTTGTCTCAGCCAGTAGTAGGCTTCTCTGAAGTCATCTAGGATATTGCGAGTGCTGGAAAACAGAGTTCATTTTATATTCAGGGGTACAAACACTAGCAACAAATTAACTGCACCATGATAAAACTGGGCTCACAAATAAGGGTTTTCTTAATGCGTTCAGCTCCCTTTCAGGGATTCAGTCACCAGCCATCCTAAGTTTGAACCCACCAACAGCTGAATGGCCAGGAGCTGAACTGCTTTTGAAGATGTGACTAAATGCATTTCCAGTCAAACATACATTGATAAACAAGTCTTCTCAATTGACTCAAAAACTTTGTTTTTTTTAACCATCATCTTCATTGGCTTTGGATAGGATTATTATGTATATACATTAAATATTTCAGAAAATTATGTATCTTTTTGAAAATTAGAGTCTTAAGAGATTTTTATTCAAGGGACAACTCTGCCTTAATACAGTGAGAAGTGTCTAAAAGACAGTAAAGTCAATTGCTAATGCCAAGGAAGTAGAAAGGCTTCTGCCCTTTAATTTCAGACCTGTAGACCTTACTTACCCATCATGGTTATAGGAAGCAAGAACGACGCTGGGGCTGGAGTACGCATTGCTAGTTACCCAGGTACAGTGGACAGCAAACATCATCAACAACATCAGCATCAGCATAGTAACGATGTTTTTTATATTGGGACCCAGTCCTTCTTCTGTTTTTTCCTGTTCAGTTACATGTTTTCTCACTTTGCCTGCCTGAACAAACACAAATATATCTGGTATGGCAACTTTTATCACCCTTGACCATGGAACCCATGCCTTTTTCTTCATCACATGCACCCCATAAATGCTACAGGGTACTATGAAGTTAGACTAAGTATGCACAAAAATATTCTGACAATCCAGCAACTTGTAGAAATGGATCATTCCTTGAAAGCCTCTTTCAGGAAAAAAAACCCAAACAAACCTATCACGAGAGGGTCAACACATGACTTCTTTGGTTTAGCTCGGTATGAGGATGCCCTTTTATAAAGCAGGGTGAAAAAAAGAAAGGCACAGATATTTACTGTGATGAAAAAGGGGAAACACAAGGGTCATGCTTTGTCTGGGTCAGTATAACAAAGCCTAAGAGATAAAAAAATTAGTACCTAACAGCATTTTCTTAATGATTAAGAGAATATACAAGTTTATGAATAGAAATACTTTTTAATAAAATATATTATTCTTTAATTTCACCACATCTTAGAGGAAATACAAGAGGGAAACATTCAGGGACAGAGAATTGTTGTAACTAGTTAATTGTTAGAACAGCAACTGTCTGCCATTGCTTCTCTAGAAAGCTGGGTCAATATGTATACTTCCTTTAGGTTAAAGGCTCGTCACTGATCAAGCTAGAAGGAACCACTTCTACAGTGACACTGATTTTTTTTCAGGACATCAGTTACATCTTACTGGAGAACATCAATACTAGTTCTAAATTTAAATGCTAGTGATTCAGATCTCTAGTGGCATTTAAAAGATTCTCACAAAAAAAAAAATCTGTTTTCTGACTTCAGACTTCTGCTCCCTCCCCTCACCTTATCATACAGGTTGCCAGGGTTCCTTTTGTCATCCTCATCACTGCTGTCCTCTATTGGTGGATTTTCCCTCTTCATATCATCACCCAAATAACGCTCAAAGACATTGGAGAAAGCAATTGCTGACAGCATACAGACCACTGGAGTCAACGTGAGCATCAGCCGAACCATCACGCCAGCAAAGTAAACAGCGCTGATTGCGTACAGAGCAACTGCAAAGAAACAAATCTACTGATGACATTTAGAAAATAACCCTCGCTCTGACTGCACACCTACATGCTCTCCATAAAACTGCTTCTGGAAGTGGGTTGAGCATCTGTGTATATATAGGCTTGAGTATGCATCTTGCATTTCATTGCTTTTTAATTTACAGAGATACAGTTCAATTAAGGTTTATCCCTTTTAAGCCTCAAACCCTTCCTGAAGTTCATCTTGACAACTGTTAACAATAACACAATCCCATTTTCCTATTCATTAATAACGTGTCAGAAGATACATTATTAGTGAAATTTAATATCACAGACCAAAAATACTACTGGAATAATAGGTAGCTTCATTTGATTAAAGAGGTCGAACAACCCTAGACCAAACAAATTATTGAAACGGAAAAAGCCGAAAGGAAGTGTTAGAATTTCATGTAAATATCAAATTTTAATTTAAGTTAGAGATATCTGTGGACAAATTGGGGGCTTGTCTACATTATGATTGCATATAGACAAATAATACAAACACTGCAAGCCCTATTCTGAAGCAAGTTTTCCTGAACAGTCTTATCTCCCATCCCCCTCCCGCCTCCCCCAAAAAAACAAACAAACCAAGTTTTCAGAATAGTAAGGAATATTCAGAACACTTTTCTTAGAAGGCAAAAAACCCAAACAAATCTGTATACACTGGTTAGGAAAATCTGTTGTTCAAGTAATAGTGGTTATTCCTTGTCTGCTACAGTTTAACAATACACTTTGTGAAAGATTTGCCAGGGATATCATGAAGGGACACCGATTTATCAGATTATGTTACATAAATATTTTCAGTTTTGTAGCGAAGTAGTATGGCTCCCCGTTCTCACTCACGGGTCTCTACGCTGACTTAAATGGATGATGCAGCAGTAGGAGACTGAAAGCGAGTTGCCCAGCATTGTTCTTGACAAGGACTCATTGTAAGGCACAGAGCACAGATATCCATCCCACAGTCACTGGATTTAACACAGTAAATGTTCCCACTGCCCACATACCTCTGAGGTCATCCTAAGAGGCAGCTATATTAGTCTGGAGCCTCCTGTCCCTGTAAAAGCCCAAGACCTGAGTGATCTTTACTGCTCCATATGGGCTACAACCTCAACTAAATCCTTACAAGCCTCATTCATAATCTTACAAGTCTGCTTTCACAGTAGAGCTTCGTACAAATAAATGGTGTGTTGTCACTGACACAGGGAGGCCCCACACCTACACTCAGGCTTGTGCCTTATCTAGCACTTGTTCCACAGCAAGTGGTTAAGTTCACTAAAATAGCAGAAAATCTGGAAAGAAAAGGCATTGTGAATCATCATCCGTGATGGGACGAGTGCCAGACACCCAGGGAAGGGTGGGTTGCCTTGCAGCCTGGGCAGGGTAGGGACCTTCCCTCTGCACTGAGGTGTTCACCTGGCTGAACTATGCTGTGGAACTGCACCCCAACACATGGTTTGCAAGACCAGCTTGTGGAAGAGCGCGCGGCTCCAGCCGCAGAGCAGAACCATACCAACAAATTTTTCAATCCCACCTCTTGGGACGACACTCCATCACCACTGCACCAATCTCTGCACTTCTATCAATGGTTTTAAATACTGCTTGGCACAGGTAATTTTTAATAATCACCACTAAACACATCACTTTTAAACCTTTTTTAGAACAAGCCATATAGTAGCTTTGAGCAAACAAAACCAAAAGAGAATCAAGTTGAAGGCAAGATTTTTCAAAACAATTTTTAAATGTTTTCTCTTACCAAAGACTCTTTCATCATTGATGTTTTTGATACAGAACCACAGCCCTGCTGGGAAAGTACACACGAGAATATGCAGATCAAAAAAGAAGGAAACCCATGTTGTAGGCTGATGCTCAGACACAGAGGCAATGATCGGGATGTGAATTTTCGCATACCTTTTTTAAAAAAAATTCAGTTCAAATTATTTTGAAAAGATAAAATTATTAAAACTTGTAAACATTAGGAATTCTGAAATTCATTTCAAAGGAAGCATTTCAATGTAAAATGGCAAGTGCTTTACTCAGCAGAAATCCGATGAAACATTTATACCAAAAAAGTCCCCGGGTCTAACCATATTTAGGAAGTATTTGGTGTATCGAGTTATTTAAAACACCAATATAATTATTTCCATGCTAATTAAAAGAATGAAAATTATGGATGTGTTGTTTTATTATGGCTAAATATGAAGCCAAATTCACCAAACTAAAAACATGCAGCTATGGAAGCCCCATCATTACATGTTGAAGAGATAATCATCCGTGCCAGTAAGTCTCCTAGATTTTCAACACTGTGTTTTGAACTCTGCTCTACACAAAATACCTTCATTTTCTTAGTACAGAAAGTTAAGAGTATTAAATACCAGACCAGTTACTGATGTCCCCACATTCTTTTAGATGCTGAAAAAAGCCAGGCCTTGTCTACACTTGGAAATACAGGTCAGCTAAGCAACATGTCAAACACTCAGTGCAGACAAGGACAAAACTGTGTTGTACATTAAAGACAGCTATACGTACGGACCTAATCTGAGGTGCTACAGGACCGAATGGTGAGGTATCAAACATATGTCCTTTTCTTCACTGAGATCTACTTCTCATTCAAAACTGCACTGTGTGTTTTAATACATATGATTTTCTAATGTAGACAAGCCCTCAAAAGTTTAATGCTTTGTGTATATATATATATAGACTACTTCATTTACAGGCAAAGAACAATATCTACATGTTATCTGAGGCTTCGTTACTGACATCTATTCTACTACATTTATTACAGACTTGGTACAGAATCCTGTATGAGCTGGACTTTGGAGCCTGGAAGAACCTGAACTGCAAAAGTTTCAAGTTCTCCTATTCCTGCTTTCAATCTTGAAAAAAAAAAAAAACAAACCAAAAAACCAAAACAACAAACTGAATTTAATCTTATATACATTTATCTGAGAAAAATATTTTCAGTTTTATTCCTATTCTCCTGGCTGGCTAAAGAATCCACCATTGATTTGTAAAGTTAACTAAAACACAAGATTAACTAACATGGGTTTTTTCCCATGAAAACACACACAAATAAACCAGAATTGTTCAGAGCAGACATCTGCATACACGAAACAGATGTATGAACATAATTAACAGGCAACATGCAAGACCATATGTGCAACACCTTCGTGATTTCGTGCAATGCTGAGCAATGAATATAGTGTAAGTTTAAGACTCTTAGTAATTTTAAATTGTGTCTTCAATTGTTGGTACAGCTTTTGGTTATTTTATGATGAGAAGCACTACAATATATTATAGAAAAACATACCATTACATATTCAAAGACTTCCAAAGAAGCAAGAAATGTAATAGACAAACTAGTGAAATGGTTGCAAAGATCATGAAACAGTTACTACAAGTGCTCTCTTTAGATAACTGATTAAATCCCACTATATTCTCCTTGACTGAATACTAAATGGATTTGAGGATGAGGAGTGCAAAAGATTATTAGTTTTCAGTAGAATGCTATTGCTATCTAAATCCTTATATCCTTTATCCTTACTTACCCAGTGTCCCACAATGAATAAAATCTGCCGCTCCAAGGAGCAATGTAACCTGAAAAAGAGAAGGGGAAAAAAAAAACCAAACCAACACACTTTTTGCTGTCTAGATATTTAAATGTAATAATTTTTTTATTCTCTCAAATAACAGCACAAAACCAAAGAAATTTCATTGAACTTGTAATATATGTGAACCAGACCCACTGCATTAGGCAGGCTATAAAGCCCTCCAACCATGAAGCTAGTTTTAGAAGAACACTTACAGGACCACATTGTACTCGTTGAGTATCAACACATGCACACCTCCAAAAGTCAAAGCAATGCAGTAACAAATAAAATATTTCTCAAAGAATATGACAGATAACAACCTATTCTCTGTAAAGAAATATATAAAAAAGAAAACATAATTGATAAGAAAGCATTTCATTTTCATGAAATGCCTGAGCAGGAAACTGGGAACGATCTATAGCTAAAACACTGATACTCAATGAAACACTGGTTTCCTATTGCTTCTCTACTGATGGATCTACGTGTGGCATGGAATATAAAAGCTGCTACTAGACATGTCGATAAGCTTTACATATTATTTTGTTTAAACAAAGCCTTTAGATACTTCATCATAAGATGAAACAAAAAGATTAAAAATATTAATAAAAGTTATTAGTAAGATTATTCTTAAATATTATTTCCACTTCCCTTGCAACTGTTTCAGCTCTCCCTGAAGACAAGCTGAAATAAGAGAAGGTTAAATCCTTTTATTTATTAACCAAGTCTTTGTGCATGACACAGTAAGTCTTCCCTCTATCTGATATTTAAATTCAGTATAATCTGACTGATGTTTCTAGTTTAATATCTACTTTAGTATCTCTGGGAAAGGCAGGAAGGAATATGAAGGAAACTAGAGGCCAGTAAGCTGAGTCCCTGAAAAGATTATGGAGCACAGCCTCCTGAAATACATTATTAAATGCTTTTTGAACCATTTTCCTCATTTCTCAATTATAAGCTGAAGAGGAATGGGCTGGAGAAACAGATGTTTGATGAGTTGAAAACTGGCTGTCCAGACAAGCTCAAAGTAGTACTCAGTGGACTGGGGTCCAGATGGTGGCTACTAACAAGTAAAAATATCCCAGAGGCCAAAAAAGTGAACTGTGCGAAATTCAGAAGAGTGGCTGACATGCCTCATGTGAGGTTTGGCCCATCTGGTGAAGCAGTGATAGTGATCAGTGAATTTCAGAAGTTGAAATTGACACTTCCTAAGAACTACAACAGAAAATCTATTGTGCTGCACACTCAGATAAGAAGCTGAATTTTGTTTTGATATGCCAGTCTGAAAATTTTTGCTAAATATTAGTAGGACCTGCTCATACCTAGCGAAAAGCAAATCATAAACCATCATGTTTTAGAAGACTTTCAAACAAATAGAGATGCTAAGTATTCTTTTGGAATAATGTTATCATAATTAACAAGAATAAAACTGCTATTAAACAGTCCTAAATGTTAAACAACTGATACCAAAAAACATTGGTAAAAAGTAATACAAGAAGGAAGTCAGTTAAAACAAAAACAAATTATGCCTCATTAAAGTGTTTATTTTCCAAAATAAAACTCTGACAAAACAAAACTGTATTTGAGGTATAATATTAAGATCATGCAATTTAAACTGGGCAGAAGTAAATTTTTGCGTGGGTAACATATTTAGCTAGGAAATTAAGATTGATTTTTCTTCATCAGAGGAATGAAGTATGGTATTAGAATCATAGAATGTTGTGAGTTGGAAGGGACCCACAAGGATCATGGAGTCCAACTCCTGTCCCTGCACAGGACAATCCCCAGATTCAGACCATGTGTCTGAGGGCCTTGGCCAAGTGCTTCCCAAATATTATCAGGCTTGGTGCCATGACCACCTCCCTGGGGAACCTGTTCCAGTGCTCCACCACCCTCTGGGTGAAGAACCTTTTCCTAATGTCCAACCTAAACCTGCCCTGGCACATCTTCCTGCCATTTCCCCTGGTCCTGTCACTGGTCACCAGAGAGAACAGATCAGGACCTGCCCCTCCTCTTCCCCTTGTGAGGAAGTTATAGACCACAATGAGGTCTCCTCTCAGTTTCCTCTTCTCCAGGCTGAACAAACCAAGCAACTTCAGCCTCTCCTCATACAGTTTCCCCTCTAAACCCTTCACCAATTTTGTGGCCTCCTCTGGACACTCTCTAGTAGCTTTAGATCCTTTTTATACTGTGGTGCCCAAAACTGCACACAGTACTTAAGATCACCAAGGAAGTATATAATGGAATCAGAAGACAGCAGTGAGGCATCTGGGGACAGCAACGAAGCAAAGACAAGCCTGTTCTTGTGAGACTGAGTACAACTGCCTTGAAGGCTGGAGGCTGAACCACAGAAGTAAAGTAAAACTTACAGTTTAATACCAGTCCTTCAGAAATCAGATTCAAGTACTTCAGAAAGGAAGCAATCTGACCTTGACCTATCAATGCTATTCAGAATAGATTATCTATATGTATCTTCGTAATAGGCTTGGGCTATAGTTACCTTCCTCATCCAGTCTGACTTCTTACATAATTATGTGGATAAACCTGAAATATTGGAATGATGCTACAAAGTTTTTTTTTCTGCAGCCCAGAAAGCACAGTGAATCCCAACACACAGAAACAGTGTAACACAGGCACTGTTTTGCTGTGGCATTGCCAACAGCTCCTTTAGACTAAACCATATGTTGATTATCTGGTTTATTTGCTGCAAAGGTAAACTAGTTTCACATTTACTTACCTGTGTATGTCAAATAGATGACACTCAGAAATACAATACCAGCAGCCAGTGAGACACCCAAGAAGAATAATGTCTGAAATTCCTGCTTTGTTAATCTGTCTCTCAGATACTGCAAAAATGCATACGCCTGCAGCAGTGCAAAAACACCTACAGAAAGAGGAAAGTTTTTGTTTAAATGCTCAAAAGCAGTAACAGCTGTTAAAGCAATTGACTTACTTTGGCTATATCTGAATTAGAAAAAGAAATCCAAGTTACACCCTTACATCTGAAAACTAGTACAAACTAGTACAAAATCACTTTCTGCCAAATAGCCTTTAATACTTAACAGGGATGATGCTTCCTTGCAATGACAGAAGCTTGCAATAAGTATAAATACTCCAAAACATTATTTGCTTACTCTATCAAGAGCTCTAGTACCCACCGCCTCTTTGCTCCCAAATTAAACTGGGGTAAGGGAGAGAATCACCTGGAAACTAGATTGTATTGATTATGACAAAAAACACAGGTTAACATACCTACACCTGGTGAAAAATCAAGACACAGACCCCAGACAGCACACAAAGCTAAGACAGAAATACATGGAAATAGGCTACTGAACAAAACAAGATGATTTAATGAAAGAAAGAAACCCAAACAAACAAGCATTAAGTGATACAGACAACTCTATTACATAAAGCTAGCGTTGAAACACCAGAATTCACTGGGGAAGTGCCCTACACCCTCAAAAAGGCTGTTCAGAGTTTAACATTAAAGCAGAACTTGGACACAATTTTTCTGTTGTTACTCATTTCAATGTATATCATCAAATCAACCCAATGATTAGTCCATTCAAAAGTGAAAATTCACAGGTAGCTGGCAGAAGAAGAAAACACAACTCAAGCGTAAGGTCTTTCTTCAATTTAACAATAAATTTGAGGTGTACAGTGTTGAAATTCACTAGTTCTGAACTCCTAGAGAAAGACACAAACTCTATTCACTAAATAAATGTAAAATTCTCCAGCTGCAAAATGTGGTTTGATAATCTTTACTCTTTTCATTATATTCAGATTGCTAGGAAAAAAATTCTCTATTTTTAAAAGAATTTTCTGGTAAATTTTAATTATATTCCAATTGCTGTCTCAAATACATTTTGGTAAGTGACTACAGATAATAAAAAAAACCCATGAGGAATCTAACAAACTAAACTGTATCACACACACAGTTAAACATAAACCTAATCAGTCTCAGTAGAGGTTATTGCTGTCAAGAAATCAAGAAGTCTGACTGTTAACAACTACTGAAAAATCAACTTACTTTAAAGAAATAAAAAGAATCAAAGACTGAAATCAGTTATTTAAAAATCAGCCTTCTGATTAATAATTGAAATAATGTTTATTTACCTCACTTTGAAAAATTACAGAAGACTATCAACTCTAAAACCAAACTGCTCAGTAAAAATTGTGTTTACCCATAAGGAATGTTTCAATTGTACAATGCTTGAAGGCAACATTATATTGCAAAACAGGAGTGATTATCAATATGTAAAGTAAGTGCTTGTCAGAAGCCCAACTGATCCAGTGTTATGAATGCATTTTACCCCCATTAGCTCACATAAAGAAGGATAATCTGTCAATTGAAAAAACCACTTCCCTACAGACACTATATTGCACCTCTTTAACAGTTTGGATTGTTAGTATGTGTTCTTTCTAATACAAGGAAAAAAAAAAATCACAAGGGTTTGAGGTTTTTCTTGTGCTGAGCAGGCTATTTGGAAGCTGACATTTAATTTTCTTACCTGCAGCTGCCATGTGTTCACTTGTTCTAATTGGCTGAAATCCCACGAAAGGTATCTGCATCGATAATATTAACCCCACAATGTAGAAAGTGCTATATGCTAGGAAAAAAACGTGAGGAGAGGGGAGGAAGAGAAAGGTGGGAAGAAAATGAATACACACATTTAAAAAAGCACTGGTTCCACAGCAGAGTCCATCCTTCCCCCAGCTTCAGTGACACTGAAACAGAACTGTATGATTCTAAATACTTCAGCCATCCTCATTTCCTCCTTGGACTAGGTGTCCTGGTTTTGCTAGGATAGAGTTAATTTTCCTCTCAGCAGCTAGAATAGCGATGTGTTTGAGTTTCAGTATGAGAGCTGCTGTGAGAAGAATGTTGATAATATACTAATGTTTTCAGTTGTTACTGGAAGAAGAAGGACATTTCCAGGCTCCCTGTGTTTTGCTAGTCTGCAAGTGCAAAGGACTGGGCGGGGGAAAGTGTAGTAATTAGCAAAACCCAAATTGGTATTTGGATATGCAAATGAGACATTCCATCTCATACAACATCATGTTCAGTATATATTAATGAGAGCTGACCAGAAAGCTGGGGGAATTCTCTCAGGGATTGCTCAGGCTCACTCTTCCGGGACTGTGGTTTCAGGACTGTCTCTGCTCTGGGATCACTGGCTGGCACAGGCTGGGCATTGGTCGGTGGGTGGTGAGCAACTGCACTGTGCATCACTCATTCGTACATTCTGTTATTACTGTTGTTATCATTAATATTTTTATTATTATTTTATTTCAATTATTAAATTGTTTTCATCTCAACCAATGAGTTTTCTCACTTTTACCTTTCTGATTCTCTCCTCGGTCCCACTGAGGGAGGATGAGCGAGTGGCTGGTTGGTGTTTGGCTGCCCCCAGTCTAAACCCACCACACCAAGATAAACCTGCCTACTGCATCCAATTTTAGAGGAAGTAGCAAAGTATTGTTGTTCCTAAATGCACTGTTTTTTCTCCTCCTAGAGAAAGGAACCATCTACCTAAGATGTTCTAGTTTGGAAATAGTTTTCTCTTGCCATCTTGTTTTCATGGGTCATGGGTGGGAGAAGAGTACTCAGATAACAAGTGACAAAAGAAGCTTTCTGTATGAGGAGAAATTGAAGGGTCCAGACCTCAAAGAAGCAAAACATTCAGGAGTCCACTACCTATTTAGAAAATGCAAAGAGGTATGCTTGTTCTTTTTTCAACACAAGAGCAGAGGCATGCCAAAAAAGTGAAAGCAATAGAATTAAAAATTACTATTAAGCATATGTATTAATGGACCTGTATCAACCATGGGGACTCAAGCCCCCAGAAAGTAGAGGCCACGATCATCATTAATATTAATGTTAGTATTAATGAAAATTATTATTATGTATGCACTTAGATTCATATGCTTTATTTTGACAGGGTTTTCATCCTCAGTATTCCAGGGTGAAAAAGAGAGGGGAGAGGAAGAGAGAAATACCAGCTCTGAGCAGCCACGAGTCTGATTACATTTGAAGTCACCATCCAACTTAAAGTCCAAATGAAATTTTGTTCCTTCAGTGGCAAACAGCAATAATCCACCTCACAGATTTTGAAACATTCCTACAAATCATAAGCCACTGTCTTTGTTATGGCCTCAATCTTATTAAGGGATCCCTGTTCTTATACAATCCTTTGCTAACCTCCATGAGAACAGGTTTGGGGAGCGCATCATTTACTAGGGGTATTGTTTCCATAGCACCTATGTGGTCTCACTGGGGGATTAGAAGTGACTGTGATGATACTTTCAACCACTTGCTGTCTTCTCTTTCAAGCACCTGTATGACTCTACTTGGCCTAGCTACTGATCTATTCTCTCTTATGTCACTGAAATACATTTATGCTGTATGAAGATCAATTTTTGAAGAATTCACTACAACATAAATCATTTACTGTGCCATGAAAGTGCTACAACACTGCCATCCTGTGGAAGTTCAATGATTGGCATAAATCACTACATTTCACATGTGTTAGACCACTGGAAATCATAAATTTTAAGCCTAGTCCTGCAACTGTTCTATTTTCTATGCCCGCTTCCCTCTCCTCACCCCACCTCTTGCTCCCACTTCTTTCAAACAGCTATCACGTCTGCCTGATATTGAAAAAAAAACCTGACAATTTACACAGCAACACAATTTTTCTAGGAACTTAGATACATCAAGGTGATATATCATCACAAACTTTCCATGTTCCTGTACATTCTACTGTGTGCACAGGCTTTGCAAAAACAGTAAGTTAATTTTGATTCCTGCAAGCTACTCTCATAACTTTGACTAGGTCAAGAGCAAAAACATGGTGACCTACTGTGGATACACTCATTTTACGAACAATTTTGGCTCCTGTTCACTGTACAAACACAGGAAGAACCTACTGAAAAACTTCTCCAGAGAGTTTTTCAGCAAATACTGCACCAAATACTTTCAATTAATGGATTATAATCCACCACAAATAAGCACTAATCATCTGAAGTTTTAGAATACTGAAGTAGTTGATATAAACACATGCCTACTCACTATTTAAATTATAAAATCCAATACGTATAACAAAGAGTTATTGAAATTAAGTTTTAAATTCTGGAAGATCCTGAAGTGTTTTTGTTATTAAATATTTTCCAAAAGCATACAGAACTTAAAAATTGTACAGAGAAGAAAAAAAAAAAAGCAGATGGAAGTGAAAATTACCAAGTCTCTAAAGTGTACAAGCACGACTTAAATCTGTACTGATAGCATTCCAAATACAAAAACATATACTTTTAAAACATATGATAAACTGTAAAAGAAATAGAAGTAAAATAATAGACAATAATACCAATGGTTCCTGTATCTGAATTAAGAGGTTTTTACCTATATGAGTGCTACTAATACACTGGAATCATAAACACTTGTTCTTAATTATTAAGCTAGTAAGATCTGAATGAAAGATACAGACCACTATCAAGACAAAAAACCAACCAACCTACCAACCAACACCCCAAAAAACCACCGAAAAAACCACATCAGCACAGCTTAAGCTTGCAAATGTAGGTAGCCTGATCACCACTGATGCCAACTGGGTCAGAAGTGATCTGGCTGATAAATTAATCTGCCTGCAAGTCACAGAATATTTTAAAATTGGCAAAAAGTTCACGTTCTGGGAAATTTTTACTCATTAAATCATTCTGAATTACATTGCCAGGCATATCAGATCATGTCCATTAACCTTTTCTTTGGTGTATGAACACGCATATGAAAAATATATACCAGGAACTGACTACTATTTTAAAGAACTTGGTGCTACCAGATATTGTTCTCTACATTTATGTTATTCTGCTAGATTAAACATTCATCTGTTACAAAAGTTAGTTTAAAATAAAATTAAGCAATTGATCTAGAGATTAAAAACCCTCAAATTCTTGGTAATAGTAAAGTGGATGCGGATTTTACTAGCTACTGTCAACTGACAATAGTTTCCATAAATTTTAGGTGCACAGTGATAGTTTTTTGAGAAAGATGAGATTGCTGCAGGCACACCAGCAATTGCATATTCACGGAAACACCAAAAATATTGTTACTCTCCTTACTTCAATGAGCTTTTGTAAACTCTTCTCTCTATCTTAATAGTTTGGAAGTGAAACACACTGATTTGCTCCTAGAAGTGTTTGAACATTCTCACCTGTTTTAGGAAAGCATCCTGTTAAACAAACCTAGCAATCCCATACTGACGCACAGACTTCTCTGTGTGTAAAGCTTCCCATGGAAACTTAAATTAAGCCAGCAGTTACAGTGAAACAGCAGAGCAGCAATCACATTTCCATTCTGACAACTCTGCTGAAGTATGTCTCACTCACAGCTGAAGGGCAATAACATCTCAAAACACTGTAGCTATTTGCAAAACAAATGTTTGCCAAAACCTTTAATTCATATGAACCTGCAGTACTATTTTCCCCAGATGAGTTCAAAGCCTAGTTCACTGAAAACTGAAAAAGCAAGAGTACTTATTCTTTATTGTTTCTGCTTACCACACCTCTTCAGGATTTTATAAGTAGTAGATTTAATTTTCTCTTGCTTAACTCACACAAATTGGAAAATGAAAATATTCAATAAAACAATTTTAAAAGCAAACCAAGATAAATTGTTTTCCCCTTAAGTTATGAAGAAGTAGTTAATGAAGTTAAGTAATACTAACATTAAAAATTAAAGGTGGGTTAGAGATTTTCCACCCCCCTCTTTTTAAAAGAATTTCCATTTCTTAACTTGAGTAAATTGAGTAAATATTATAGTATATAATGGTTCAAATATACTAATTTCTCTAGTAGGCACTGAAATAACCATTAAAATAATTAAAAATGCAAAGATAAAAGTATTAAAATGGGTAATGAAAATATATATACAAATATGAAATATCCTGTGATATTACACTTCAACTCATACTATGTTCTCGAACTATCTATTGCAAAGATTTCACATTAGGGAGTCAAAAATGTTCTAGCTAACTTACAAACCTTTGAATACCCAAATTGCTTATTATTTCCTTCATTCTCACACCTACACCATGGCCAACTGATGTAACTGGTAAAGTCTCTGTAAAAACAGTGTACGGAGTATTTAAATGTCAGGCAAATAAATTAAAAAGTTAAGTCTCCTAAGATTACTATTGACACATTCCCAAAACTAGAAGGAAGGCTGACCCATTAACCCAGTAAAATCTTCAGGATTCATGTGGAGTGGACAGAGTCTTACACTACTTTTTAGTCTACATTATAAAAAACATATGTGGCTGCTTAAAACTTCCTGTGTCTTTTCTCATATATGTCACAATAATTCACATAATTTCTGCTGCACAACTTTAAAAAAAAAAAGTTTAACATACTAGGAAAGGATAAAAAAGAGAAGCATTATTACAGACACACACATAATATATATTTTATATATATTAAAAATATATTAAAAGGATTCTACAAATATCAAACCATCCAATTATTTTTTCCCAGTGCTCTAGAAAGGAAAAAATTAATTAGCAGCTACATATATGAAATTTTGGAAGTGTATGTTTTACCTCCTTATTTCCTTGTCATAGAGAGTAACTGACTATAATCAGTAATCAAATTAATAACGTCCAATCTGATATGCACTTGCTTAATTCCCACTTTATACAAAAGACATCAGTATAATTAATTTCATATCTCATGATTCAGCATTTTAGAACGACTGTTCAATGAACAAAACTTACCAATGTAGACCCTCCTGCTGTATCTCTGCATCAGTAACAGGACAAACACATGCAGTGGAATAAGGTTGATGATGAAAACATAACCACCCCATGCAGAGACCTACGAGAAATGGAATAGGAAATCAGATCTGAAAATATCTGCAAATTCTTAGGACAGCCAGTGCTGGATTTATACACCCTGATGGTCTAACAAGAAAACAAACTCCATTTAGACAAGCACTCAGAACTGCTAGTAATACCCCCAGAATCTATCTCAATATGTATTATCGAAAAAAAACCCAACCCAAAACCCAAAAAAGCAGCCCACCCCTCCCACCCCCCCACATCACAGTATTTTTTAAAGACTTCTGAAATGGGCTGGTGGATTTTCAAGGCTACCATTCCTGAATCTCCTCCTCCCCCCAAACTAATCTGGCCATGCTAGCAAACAAGAATATGATGCTGGGGGCTTTTCCCCATGGTGAAGGCTGCAGCACAAGGACCCCACAGAGAATCCTACCGCTGCCAAAATTTTCCTTTGACATAGAAACATAGCACCCTGCTCTGCACTTTTTGGTGGGGATAGGAAACAGTATCTCCAGCCAGCAAGGAAAAAGGGAGCAAAGGGGAGGGGAACTCCTGGAGCAGAGCAGGCAATGCAGGTTGCAGTGTAACGAAAGAAACAAAAGGAAGGGGTTGTAGGCACAGGGAAGCAGGGCTGAGCACTGTGGAATGGTGTACAACAATATCATGGACACCGCAAACCTGTAGTAACGGCAGCGCTCGAGAAGCACTGGTATGATGTACTTGGAACTGAAACACTACAACGTTATCAATATATCACAGATTGCTAGTTTGTATAAAGATTTAATGAGCTATCATTACAATGTGTTACCTAAATTTCTAACATATTTAGAAAGGCTGATGTTGACTAGACAATCTGTATTTTAACACATGGCCTCTTGTCAAATTACAGTCTAGACTTCTCCCATATGTACCATGCTTACCCTAGATCTTAATTTTTAGAATGTAGTAGCTAATGTGGTTTTCACTTTAATTGTACTTTAGGGCTTAAGATTCATGCAGATATTCTTATAGCTCTAGAATCCAAACAGAAACCCAAATGACTATATTCTATAGAACAGATCCTAAAGTAAGGATGAGGCCAAGTACTATGGTTTTTTGATACTGATACTACAAAACCCAGCGTTTCAAAATTTGGGGTAACTGATTCAGGCAACATGAAACAAGAAGAACAGAAATCTTCTAGTGTTCTAGAAACTCATTTCAGATTATCATGATCTTATTGCCAAATTACTAGCATGAAGTCTCATGGTTTACGCAGGCAAGTTTATTTAATGGGAGAAAATATTCTAGGAAGATAGGTAAGACAGAACAGAGTAAGAACAAATGTGCAATTAGGACACTGTCCTACTTAGGAGAGGTTTGAATGAAACAGGTAGCAGACAGTTTCTACAGACCACAGACCTGCATATCTAATTATCAAAATATTAAACTAAATATAAGCACTGAAGATTTACTGAACTGAACATGCACTTTGGAACTTTTCAAACAAAACTAAGGCATCCTCACAGACTGGCAGAAAGAGTGCAAACATGCTATTACTCCTATAAGGATTGTTTTAATGTAAAGCTTTGTTTTATTTTGCCTAATCATCATAAAAAGCTATCCAAATCAGAAGCTGCTGAGGTCAAATAAATGCTAAAAATATAAACACAAGGAAAAAAATTCTTCTCCGTATGCAATGCAATGAGTCAAATTACCACAGTGAGTAAGGTATATACTTTAAGCAGATTTAATGATCAAGAAAGATTTCTGTCAGTCCTTCCAATATCTGTTCCTTTCAAGGAGCTGTTCCCCAAGCTCCCCATGCAAGGACTGGCTCTTACTACCTCAAAATAGTGATTTGATTTAATTTTCAGCTTACACTGAAAACATAACTAATTCCATCAGAGAAGACAAATGAATACTATGTAATTAATAGTACAATTATGCTTTGTCCTAAAAATTTACTTAAGCAAAATGTCTAACCTTAACAAAAC
>NW_010338995.1:78594-81816 GCF_000700745.2 Antrostomus carolinensis
CACCAGGGATGAAGCAGGTCACTCTAAGCAACACAATTCTATCATCTAATCACTGAGGCTAAAGCTACAGACAAATCTTAACCTTTCACTACCTGATAGCACTTGAAAGGCAAATAAAAAAACCCATTAATTTACATTCAAGGACTGAACGTCATGATGACGTTTCCATTGATTCCATAGGTTCTGTTACCATGCATACTCCAGATCACATCCCTCCCTCTCGTACAGTCCCATGGACCAAGACACTAGTCAGACTAAGATGGGAAGAACTTGTTATTGTGTGATTTTTCAGCAGTAAAATTCCAGAAAATTGTATTTGTTATCTGCATATTTATGAAGAGCACTTTTAGAGGATCTTGCCAATAAACTGTCACAGTATAAAAAAGACTATGGCATATAAATACAACAATTAAAGAAGTTACTTGCCTCATTTTGTACTGCACGTAAGTGTGTACCAAGCCTACAGGATCTCTTCCCTGTAATGCTATATAAAGAGCAATACTGTGTGTAAAGAACTGGCTGTTTATTTAATGACTTGGCAAAAAGGAGGAGAAATAGGGGAGGAACTCTTTGCAACATATACAGGGCTATTGTTTGCTATATTAACAGTAAAAATCTGCCAGAAAACTCAATGAACATTAAAGCCAGAGGTAATCTAGACAGCATCCAGATAACCTCTGAACTAACATTGTACTTTAAAGCATGCAAACCAGTTCATAAGTTCCTTTTTCTTGCAAGCCTAGTTACCTGACTGTAAAAAAGCAGTATTTGAGACTTCAATCTTAACTGACACCAGGCAATTAGCCTGACTGTCCCACCACAGGCTATTTTGAGGCTAATTTTTCATATAGCCACAAAAAAAAGGAGTTTACCAGTTAGAGGAAAAAAGGACCTTTGGCTGATTCATCCAGAAAATTTCTGCAAATCTAAGGTTTCAGACAATGGAGGAAGGAGGAAACCAGTTCCCTCCATTTTGCTATTAGCTTTATCTCCTCAATTTTACTACTGTTTTTCCCCTCTGTTAGCCCTTAGGAACATCCCTGCAATAGCCTCCATTTTCACAGATCAAGAATTAAAAGGGACTTTATGATTGTTTAATCTGACATTTAATTCATTCAGCAGTTCTAGTAGTAAGCTTTACTTTATGGCATAATTATACCCAAAGAAATAGCTTTCAAAGTTATATAAGTGTAACTTTTTCCATAAATTTTAAATATTATTATTGTATTTTAGTAATAATGACACACAGACATGTGAATATAAAAATTCCACTTTAATTAACCTGCACAAAAACAAAAATCCCACTGAATTAGAGTACCTATTCACATCATAAGATAAATTTGTAAGTAAAGTTATTATACTGAGGAGTTTTTTAAAAAAAGTTTTCACTGTGTTTATTTAAATACTTTCAATTTCAAAATATTTGTTACATCTTTTTACTCATATATTTAAGATTTTACTAGTAATATGAAGCAACAATTTTATACTACAGCTCCAACAAAGCTTAAAATCTCCTTCTTCTGTTCTTCGTCAACATATGGATTATGCAAGCCCTACTCAAATAGTTTTGCTATTAATGTATAAAAGGCTTACCATGTAAAAGTAGGATAGGCAGCAGCAGATTGTCCAAAAGACTGACCCAGTCTTCACAGACTTCACCTTTAAAATAACCAAGTATTTATGAATGTTAAACAAATACAGGACAATATTCCAAAATTTCATCCAAAACAAATGCCGAGAGAACTTCTTTAGCACGTATCAAGTTGTATTTGTGTGCTTCTGCAACAATGCCCCTAAAACCAAACCACAAGCATAACTCATTCACACACAGACCAGCTTCTACCTCTATCTCTAGTTAAAGCAGAGGCAGCACACAATGCAACTCTCTTGCTTCATGATCTGAGGTAGAAAGGTATTGCAACACCTCTGTGCTACCTTCTGTGAGACATTAAACCACTTTATAATTCTAAGTGTAGACTATCCATGGATTACTTTGGCTGGCATCAGTTCCAGCTCTGCAATTATAGAAAAAAAGCTATTCTGTAATTTTGAAAAACTCACTTAAGGGTAACGAGAGCATCCAGATACTACTAAAGCTTTAGCAGGATCCATAAACTGGCCCAGGTGTATGATTTTGCCCAAAATTGATAGTGGTGATTGTGGTGTGGGAAAATAGTAATGAAAAACCGACATTAAATAAAGCTAGAAAGTTATCCATAAAATATATTTGATTCACACATAATTCTGTGAGAGTTCATGCAAGCATTATTGCACTACACAGTTTAGTTAAATACCAATTCCATAAGAACAGATAACTGCTGGCATATCTCAGCTGTTATAAAGTATCAACATAGCTTGATTCTATTATTATCAAACACATTCCACCCTTACAGCTGCAGTTTATTCTAAGTCCAGATTTAAAAAACCTGGATTTAGGTTTTTCAACAGTCAGTCAGTCATGAAAAACTTGAATTCTCTTCCACTATACTCCTACCAACAATATCCCAAGTTTGAAATATCTTAGAGCTACAAAACTCGTGAGTATGGATCTGCTTACGAAAAGTAGAACTCTTGTCAAAATCGTGGGAAAAGCTGTAATGACCATGTACATACATGGAGACACTCAAAACAAAAAGCATATGCATTCAAGGACCACACAAGGGACAGTACTACACAGTGGCTATGCTGAATTCACAATATAGTTGTGCTAATTGTTATATTTCCAAAATAGATGCAACAGTCCAGAAAAACTCCAGCTTGCCTAAACTCCTTCGTACAAAACTGCATTACAGATGCAATTCTACATACAGATTGAGGAGTGACAGACAAGCTGCACTAGCAAGTAGGCTAATTCAAAGACATCAGACTGCATTTTTTTTAAGCATGTAAGCAATATTAATATCTTGCTCTCAACAGCTTTGGGTATTTAACTTGGATGCTTAAGTCAAATCTCAGACCCTTCATACAGTCAAAAGCTTCTCCAGAAGACAATTCAAAGCACTATATTCAGTCTACTACTTTTCACCAGCTACACAAGGAGGTTAAAATTTTATGCTCACATAATACTAATACCTCCAAACTGAAAACCAGAAACGATCTTTCTGTTTGCTTTAAATGTATAGACCTATCATCATCATTATTATTATTATTACTATAGGACACATGCTTCAGTTGAACAGTACTTTTACACAGCAAACTAAAGAGCATGATTATGGAGCGGTT
>NW_010338995.1:81836-99177 GCF_000700745.2 Antrostomus carolinensis
CAAAAGCCAAGGGGAAGAGGAATGAGAGGGAGGAAAATAAGAACTCAATGGATTCTAAGAAAAATCAGTCATTTGGTTGGAGGAGGAACCAAGAAACCTTTCTAAATCAAAAGACTCAGCAATTACTTACCCATAAATAGTATGTGAACTGCAGTGCAAAAATAGCTATGCCTTCATTGTCAAATGATCCTGCTACTGATCGGGATATGTAACCTGGAACTATGGCAATAAAACAGGCAGCTAAAAGTCCTGCTCCCTGGTTCCACAGTTCTCTGGTGAGCAGGAAAGTAGAAATAGCTGTAAGGCCGCTAAAAACTGGTGCTAGGAACACACACACATCTCTTATATGGACTGTCACGTTAAGCATATTTAAAATCCAATGTATAAGGCCTGCTGTCACCATCAGTCCTGGGTAGACCTAAAAGGAGGAGAAAAAAAACAACAAAACAAAACAAACAAACCACTAGGTTATTGCAGAAACCCACCATGGTAGGTGTATTTGCATATACCTTGCAATGAAACAGTCATTTCTTAAGCTAATATAAGCAGTGAGCAGGTAAAGCTCATGGGATTATGTTAATACTACTTTAATTATGTTTTGACAACACCACTGAATACTAGAGGTTCTTTAAATTTTATCCAAATGCTAACAATTACATATAATCCATTTTGTAAATGAATAAGCAGCATACAGATAATATCCTGTCTTGCCTGATGTTTATCATATAATAAGAATTTGTCATCAAGGTATGAAAGCAGAAGCTAAAGTTTGCAAAAGAATTTGAAGACTGCTAACAGCTTTAAGAAAAAACCAAACCACAAAACCATAAGACAACAAGAAAAAACCCAACAACATTTCCCAGCCCTATCCATATTCCTCCAAAATGTACCATGCCACTCTTTCACTTCTGGTTACCCAGAGAAAAAAAATCTGCAACAAGATTTTTTTTTTTTATTTATTTTTTTTTAAGCTGAAAAGCTCACAGGCAGTCAGTTGAGTATTATATATTTGCAAGACACCTGTAGGTATCTTTGGATATGAAGGATTAAAATAAAGTCTTACAAAACTGAATTAAGATGTCCTCCAGGAAAGGTAGCATAGACTTACTCAAATGTATTGAACTCATCACAGAATATTGGAGAACTTTAAAATATTCTTAATAGGAATTCTATCCTCCCACATATATCAACATTAGAAAAATCAATATGCACTAGGAAAGTTAATATGTACTTCACCTGCCTTCGTTTCTTTAGAAAACTACGAAGGGCAATGTACTAAATTAAATTAACAGATGACAGAATATTCTCCTGTATACATCCTTGAGAGATGGTTTTCAAGATAAACTATTAAAACATAGTATACCATGTGACTTACAAAATAACATATGCAATCAACATTTCAATTCTATTTCCTCAGCTTTTTTACTTCATATAAGACAAGTATGGAAAAAACCTAAGTATGTTACATAAAGAGACTCTCAAGCATCTCTAAGATACTTAAAAAAGGTGATTTCATTGTTACAAAAAATTTTGTAAATGCATTTAAATTAAAAGTTTTAATGCACATTAAAGTAATGTGGCTGTGTTAGTGTTATTAAGCTATTCTACTAATATTTGTATTCTGATTTGATAATACTGATTTGTACACCTTTCCTGTCTTGTAACTTGCACTGATACTGATCTTACCTATTCCTGACGCTTCATAGAGGTGCCTTGCTGATTTAATTTCAGAAAGTCTTTACCCAGTGAAACCCTAACTGGATTAAAACTGGTGCCTTAAGAGGTTTAGATAATTGTTTTTGTATTTTTTTTTTCTTTATTTCATGTACCAGAATTACATAATATCCTTATTTATTACTATTATATTACTATTATAAATAGTAATGTGAGGAAGTAAAACTCGGTTCTGTACTTCTTGTTAACAGTATGCTTTTGGATAAAGACCAAAGCATGTAGACTTACTTAGTTCTTGCAGCTAAAAATTAAAAACATCTTGCTATTCCCTCTGCAGCAATTTGACAATTGAAAGCATATTTTATTAAGATTCTCCTTTTATCAATGTCAAAGTTGTATTGAAAGTTCAAAAAAATTACTGCAAAGTGATCTTTAAGTTATTGTTACAATACTTACCGTTCCACCTACTATTCTTCCCAGTGGATACCATGCTCTTTCATCAAACCAATTTAAAAATTCATAAAACCCATGGGATGCAAGATGATGTGTTGATCTATAGTTAAACCTAGAAGGGAAGAGAGGAAAAGAAGGGGGTGGGGGGAGATAAAAATCAAGAAGCTAAGTTTTAGTCATACCTGAAGTCATCTGTTTTCTAAGACTTAGAAAGTAATTAAACTTTAGCACCTCATTTAGTATATAAGTACAATTGTCCTCTCTAAATCTATAGCGTTTTAAAGTAAATTACTCAGCTCTCAGTTACTAATCATTATATTTTCTTCATTTCTACAGCCAGGGTCTATACACAGATGAAATGTTACAGTTTTAGGGTTTTGTTTTTTTTTAAAGATTAAAAAGTTTTCTGTCACTCTCACAAACACTCCTGTCATTTCTGCATTCATTTTTAAAGCTAGTTTTCAAATACAGTCTATTGACCAATTATTTACCACATCCAGAACACCATTTAAGCAGAATTAAGATAATGTAAGAATCAAAGCAAGATTCCCATTCTGAGACAGGATAGCTACCCAGTACATCTGCTGCTGCTCTGTTTCATGGAACATTGAGAGGTGATATAATGTAATAATATGCAGAGGGAATCAGTCTGTTTGTTTACACTGTAAAACTAATAGTCTTGACATATTCCCTTCTCTCAATCAGTAAGAATCTACACAACATAGAATCTATGTAGATGAAGTTTCATCTTCAAAGTTTGTACCTTCTCTGCTGCACAAAATTCCTTGTAGAACAAAAGCCCTCCCACGCATACCTTCAGTTCAGCCTTCCACATTGCCCATATACCATTAATAAACATCCATGGATTGCCATCAAGGCATTAATCTTCCACTTTTCTGGCACATAATTTTTCCAACTTCTCAAACTTCAGATAGCAAAACTTTTCAACTACCACAAAATCTATTAATTCTTCAAATTAGGTATCAGACTGCTGTGAGAAGAACTGCAGTGAGTGTTACCCCAAACTGCAACTCTTTCACCATCATTCAAAAGCCAAACTAACAAGGCTACAGGTATTGATGCCGTAAAGTTTTGTAAAGAAAGTTAAGGTTTAGAAAAGCCTGGCAATGTTCACAAACTCAACCCTCCTAACAGATATTCTAATTGGAATTTAGATAGCACTGTGAAATTCATTAGTTAAAGAAGTAGTAAAGATTGTATTCATTAGTTAAGTAGAAGTCCAGATGACTAAATGGAATACTGTAACAGACAACAGGATAGATGAGCAAACCACCACAAAAGACTTCCAAAGACAGTCAGTATTCAAAACTAGAAAAGCTTATGTGTATTTTTCATTTTGTCTATTTTATAAAAATCCACTTCTATCAGTAACATGCATCACTTCTAACACTAACTTTAAAACTACATCAAATTCTTTCATATATCTAGGTTTCTCAAAATATCACAGGATTACTTTGAACTAATTAATTTTGACAAAATAAATCTGTCATTCAAGACTAAGACCAATGAAGTTCCTACTTGTTTAATCAGTACAAGAACTCCGACATCTGAAGTACAACCACACAGAGGTCATGAACAGATTTCTTCATCTACACAGTGGAAGAACAAAAAGAATTGAAATTCAAGTCCAGATGTCAGCAAACTTGCATGTTTCCACTGACTGAACTATAACAGCCTCAGTGAAGTGACATTAAAAATAATTAAAAAAAAAAAAAAAAGAAAAAAAAAAAAGAGTGCAGTATTTTCAGGAACACTCCCTTACATGTTAAGTAAGCAGTTATATAGGATACATTAACTGACCAAACTGTGGACTTTCAAAAGAAATTAGTCATATTTATATAAGAAAATTCACGCAAACATCAGTCATTCTGACCTAGAAATCTCTGTATCAAACAGCAATGTGACATTTGTTTCTAATAAGCCTGCAACTATTCCCATATGACAAGATTTCTAAATATTAATTAATTCTCCAATTCTGAACTGTCAACTATAATGTGATTTATGAAATGCTGTACCTGTGAAATTAGCCTCTTATCTTAGTATAGCAAGGTCTACTGTTAATTTGTTTAGTGCCAAGTGCCTGCAGTATGATTCAGGACAAGGCAGGAGTTCCATGTTCCACAGGACACACACAATCCAGCCAGCTACGGACTGGACTTAAAATGCACTGAAAACCCACTCAATGTTGTCATCCTAGAACTTTAAAAAAAGAAACAAGTAAGATACTAATATGGATCACTTTCAAATTTTTAAATCCCGACTCAAACTCACAGAGGCTACAAAAGTATGATTAATGTTTGCTTTTTTAAAAGATTAGTTAAATAAATGTAATAAGCAAAAAGAACATATATTGACATTCTCCTCGAGTTTGGAACTAGCAAAGCTTCATAACTGACTTCAGAAGGATGTGAACAACTGTCCTGTGCTTCAGCAGCATCACATTAAGTCTTTAATAAGAATGAATTACCACTCAAAACTGAAATGCAACATAACAGCATTCTACTTCTACCACTTAAGAGGTAAGAATGTAATCTACCTTCCTAATATACTTTTGGATAGATACAAATCTATTAACCCCTTCTTTCAAAAAGCGATTGATTCTTTTGCCACAAATGAAAGCATACAGACACAGCTGGGCATGTCTTTATTAGCAGCAGAAATTATTAGCCATACGATAGGTACTTTAACTTTTCACTGTGAGAAGACCTATAGGTGAGAACAAGAAATAACCCTCTGACCACAGAAACCTAAAAAAAGTATTTAGAAGTTAAACTGCTGCACCTCACCGACTTTTTATTAAAAAAAAAAAAAAGTGCTCACTTCACCACCCACTAGGTAACTGCAAGCAAAAATAAGCTAAAATCCAAATCTAAACATCTGCATACATCAGGAGAAGCCTGATGAGTAACGCTGCCAGCTTCAGGCACTGACAAAGCGGCAGGAAGGGCAGTGCACCAGCCAGCAGCACCCTCTGGCAATCGCACGATGCCGGCGTTACTCTCCGATAGCACTTCCCCACGCCCTGGCGCTCTGCTCCGTTAAGGACAAGCCTGAAGCTCATCAAACCTTTTGTGCAGAATGGAGGAAGCTGCTAATGAACAGTGAGTATCACAAACCATAGTCACGCTTCTTACTGTCTTGGTACTTTTCAAAGTGTGGTTCAGAGCACAGTGGTATTGTGCTGCTACTGCAGTGTTGTTATGGTATTTAAAACAATCGAGAGGACTCATAGGGGTGTAAACCAGCCCAGGGAAACAGCAGAAAATGGGTTGCCTTTGCCTATCGTGAAGATTCAGGGGCTGCAGATGAGGGAGGAATCAGAGTGGAGACAAGAACAGCCAGTGCTGGGTAGGGGTTGCATTTCAGGCTTCCCCAGTTTTTCCATCTCCAGCAGCAGCAAGAATAGGTGATATTGAGGCGTTTTATTCAACCCTCTTTCTGACTTGCTGGACATTAGTCAAGGAGACACAAGGAACTAGAATATGCTGCTGGTTACAGTGACTAAATAGGATGCAGTACTATGTGACAGGACCAGACTGAAGGAAATGATGCCTCTTCTCCCACCCTCAACCCTCACATCCATCTGATCTTGAGGCATGGGAACTGTTCACCCATATCCCACAATTCCTGCTCGTTCTTCCTCTTCCCTTTGAGCCAAGTCAACTTGAGACAGATCTGAGAAGAATAAAGAACAAAATTATGTGAAGCACATGCCTAATTAAGAACTTAGCTTGAAAGACTGAGATGAATATTCAAGTTCTCAGTCAATGTTGTGAAGAACATACCTACTTGCTAACATTCAACAGAGAAGAGCTCTTAAGGTCCTGACTAACACCAGTAAACGTTGACTTTTCTTATTTTAGCTGACATTCTAGAAGGAAAAGTGATGCTCTGCTGTTCTCCTTGCCTCTTTCTGTCAGGTCTGTAGCATGAACTGTCTCCTCCTCCAAGCTAAGCTTTAAAGGAATCATCAAACAATCCTGAGTCTTTGTACCTTTCAGAATTCAAAGTCCCAACTACCAAATTAGGCTGTTATCGTAGTTTGACTCTTTTCGGGGACGCTCTAATGATCACAAAAGCACACTATTAATTTTGTGGCACTACTGTAGATACCTATATTATTGTTGGTTCAGTAGATAACCGAAGACAAGTTAATAAAGATACAGCTCTCATTTTCAAAGTATATTTCAGTTTCAGCATAGGACAGAGCACAAGCAGCAACAGCAAAATAACTGAGTGGAGGGATAATTTTTCTTTTAGTAGCAACACTAATTTGTAAAGCTTAACTAGGCAACTTGCAAAATAAAGCCTGTAAAGTTTTCAGTTATTTGTTATGTACTGTTAATACATAATCTTAACTATCTGTTCGTGCTTGGGTTTCGTTTTTATTCCACCCTATGAACTGCTTTTTTGATGACACAAGGTAGTGCTGTAAGATGATTAGTTAATGCCAGTCACAGCAATTACTCGCTCTACCCGGGAGCTACAGAATTCTCCAGGCATTCCACAGCAACAGTTACTGCTATATTTATAAGGAGACATCTTTGGCTTTGACATTCCTAAGTTTAGTATCTCCTTGACAAAAGTACTATTTAACATGAACATTCAAATAAGATTCAGCCCACTGAGAAAGTAAGAACATATAGGAAAGGAGCACACGTACAGCAACGCAGCTACTTCATCCACATCTTAACAACGTTTAAGGCAATTTCCACTGCCGGCAGCGGAACTCATTCGACCCTCCCATTACAACACAGCGCAAGATCGGAGCTGTTTCGTGTGGGAATTTTGGCTGTCCCAAACCCTATCGATTCAGTGCCTCTATTGCCCCACCATCTAGATGTTTTATCTGGCATTTTATAGCCATCTGAGAATATGCAATCTCCTTTCTAGCAGAATCTGTTGAAAACTCTCTAAGCCTGCAATTATAAAGGCTTCTGTGCTCTAAGAGTCTTCAGCTGCAGATGCACAAAATTTACACATCTGCAAACTTGGAAAAAGGACATGATACAAACTGTGAACATTACAAGCTATCTGAGCAATTTTAGGAGCCAGTTTTTAATGCAAATGTAGACTAGAGAATCAATTCTGCCATACAACATCTAATTAGAGATGGCAAGTCTAGATTCTTGAAAAAGATAGTTGCAGATTGACTCCATATCCGCCATATTCTTTGCATCCAAAGGAAGAATTTATTCAGTGCAACACTTCTACGGAACATCTAATGAGAAAGTTCAGTAACTACCATTGAAATGAAGAAATGTATATACAGTATTCCATATTAAATTTTAAAACACCTGCTTGCCTACATATTATACTACAAGCACAACATCCTGAAAGTCTTATTCTGAAGTCTGTATCTACGAATAAGCAATTACCACAATGAGGTTTTGCATATGGTTTTGAAAATGGAAGTACAGTACTCCATCGATCACACAATGAATTCAATGCACTACAGAAGTATTTCTCATCATGAAAATGCTTACTTATGTTGAGTTTATAACCTTGGAAAGTATGTATGGACATTTCAGCCAGTTTCAACTCATCAAGGTCAGAATTTTGCACCAGCAGTACCTGTAGGCAAAAGTACTTATGACAGGTAAAGAGCCTTTCCTACAGCCCACAACCCAAACCCAGGGTGTTACAGACCTCGGAGCAAGAACGGAGAAAACACACATTGAGCTTGACCTGTAAGAGGTGGTGAGCCAGAGGGCTTCCTCTGGTTTACCTGAGACAAAACTCTGCAGAATGGAAAAGCAACTGGGCAACTTTATTTCAGAAAAAATCTCATGTTCCTTTCTTTTTAACTTAAGCTGAAGCCAGCAGAATGGTTTTATTAGGTCCTAAATCTAATACAAACATAAAGATACATTGCATGTATTGTCCTCAATTAGAATATTTATATATAATCAAGTACTTACGTGTCCACAAATCTTTTTTTCTGGAATTTCTCTACATGCATACCTAGCAGTTTTATGTGGAAGATGTTATCACTCTGCACATTTAACTGGAGCTCCTGCACCTCACTGGACAACAAACACCCCGGAGTTGTGAACACATTAACTCTACCCAGTCTTTCATAAGAGACATGGAACTTGTTTGAATCATAGAATGATTTGGGTTGGAAGGGACCTTAAAGATCAGCTAGTTCCAACCCCCCTGCCATCAGCAGGGACACCTTCCACTAGACCACGTTGCTCAAAGCCTCATCCAACCTGGCCTTGAACACTTCCAGGGAGGGGGCAGCCACAGCTTCTCTGGGCAACTTGTTCCAGTGTCTGACCACCCTCACAGTGAAGAATTTCTTCCTAATACCTAATCTAAACCTCCCCTCTTTCAGCTTAAACCCATTTCCCCTTGTTCTATCATTAACTGCCCTTATGAAAAGTCCTTCCCCAGCTTTCTTGTAGGCCCCCTTCAGGTATTGGAAGGCCTACAGTTCTTATTAAAGCTGATTGAAAGACAACTAAGTCAAGTCCACCAGAAAGGAAAAAAATAAAAGCTTTGGCTGATACAGAGTTAAATACTGTGTTAATTCTGATGTTTTCAGGGGGTTAAACATGGAATTTTTGATGGTTTATTCTTTATGATTTTATCTCAAAATACATGGATATGTAGTTCCTCTTCCTATGCCAAGATAAGTCTCAACTAACAAAGTATTTGGTGAAAGCTCCCAAGAGTGCCCTACATTTACACAGGCCCAACTGATCTTTAGGGGTTTTGTTGCAAGTAGGGCCTTTTGAAGAGAGAAATACACATCCTGCAAGTTTACTGTCAACCAGGAGACTAATGTTTGATAAGAGAACTAGCAGCAGTACTGTCATTCTGACTTTCCTTAGGTTCAAAATTGGTCATGATCCTGCTTTTGATTTTTTTTATTTATTTTTTTTTTTAATTTCCTAATTCAGAACAAACATACTCACTCAGAAAAATGTCACGAAGACTCCTTTGTTATAGGAAGGATAGTTAGGATGCTGAAGTAATAAAATGGCGTGAAGCTCTGCAGTGGTGCAGCCACCTAACTTCAGAAAAGATGGAAATTCTGAGTCAAAGGAGGAAGAAGTTTCTGTTCCTGGAATCCAGTCAAGCAGCAGAACTCCTCCTGTTTGTAATACCATTAGAATAATCCCTGATGGGGAAGAACAGTAGAAAGCCCAGGCAGAAAAAAAAAGCTGGATGGCACAACCAGAAGGGTACATATTTTTTCAGGTCCAATGATGCTTAACAGAAATCTTGAAGAATACTAGAATGGTTATAGAATAACCATTAAGAATATCAGAATGTCCTCAATGTGTTTAAGGAGGATTACCACATTCCTACTGCTGGTACTTAGCATGGTATTTTCACTGCTTGCAATAAGATGTCATGCTTAGCAAGTGCTAAAATCAGGAACTGCATGCTGCCAGTAACTTAATGATATGAAATTCTACAGGCAGCAGTCACTCTAACTTTTTCAGAGAGCCCAGGGCATCTTCAATATTTTTGCTAAAGAACTGCAAGCTTTTTAAAGCATTCCATGACCACAGCTTATACTTTTCACACAATACACCACATCTAAAGCCATGATATGCTTCCCAACATCACTGTAGTGGGTGTATATCTGCCTACAGTTTCAGACACTTCCTTTGACGCCTCTTAGGCTTTTTCATTGCTTTTTTTTCTGTCTTGCTTTTGAACAATTCCATGTCTCAAGGCAAATTATTAATAAAAGCATTAGTTTTATCAATACTAAAAGTATTGATATACTTGGCCAGTGAAGTCCACCATTTAACAACATTTTAGACCTATGAAGAAAGTGATGATGACATTTTTTTCTTGGGACAGTCAAAATTCCCAAGAGCTTTCCATTATAAGATGCAAACAAGATCATTGGAATTTCCTACAGCAGAAAATCGAATGCTTGCTTTCTTCTCTGCTGGACATACACTTCACTGCAGATACTACTCTAGGACCAGCATGAATCATGATAGTAATACTGGTTCCTATCTTCTAACAGCATCACCTTCTTGAGAGGCATCACTTCTCTGCTCAATAAATTCCAAAGGCCCTATAGTGTTACTTTTGTTTCCGAGTGCTACTGGGCTACTACTCTGTGGCACATTAGCCTTGCATCTTGCAACTCTGAAGGCTTTGCACTGAATTCAACAATATGTTCAAGAAGGATGTTTCTTCCAGATGAAATTCATGCTATACTTGTTTTTAACATGATGGAGGCAGCTGAACTTCAGGAACTTCTAAGTTAAAGGCTGGTACATGAGGATCTGGTCAGCAGAAAGGAATGCAAAAGGCAATTAGCTGAAAAATATATTTTAAGAGGCAAAATATTATTTCTATGAGAAATGGGATACTGGAAATCAATGGTCTGAAGATGACTGTTTCACAAGAAGAGATTGGGACTGGAGGATGGCTAGCTCCCAAGCCACTTTTTTCATGGTCTTCTATTATAGAACAAAGTAACTAGTAAATTCTAAACAACTATATTGGACTCTTATTGCTCATCTCAAACATACTTCCTGCTATCCTGTAGCAAGATCCAATATGTACCCAGAAAAGAATATTAATTTTTGTAATAGTCTGAAATACAGAGTAAAATAAAGGATATTTCTTTTTCATTATGGGTATTGTGACTCTATGTTAACTATTTGGGAGTATGTGGCACAGTCATCATCTCTATTACATAACAGAGTCAACTGTATGCTACAACACAGTGGCAACTATGGGTACTAGCTACACCAAAATGCACTTCACAATCACTTCCCATTAAGTGACATTTAAGGAACTGGTCTGGACACAAGGTGGCCTTGCTAGATCAGTTTACCCCATAATATACAAGACATGGAAAAAAGTAAACAATACCCTTAGAAAGGCTCTAGATCCCCAACATCTCATTTAATATTTAAGCAATGACAATCCTACTCCTGGCAGAACATTTAAACAGCTATAGCACTGTAGAAGAGCTTTAGCAGAAACTACTGTGTCCACCCTCAATAAGCAAGTTCAAACCTGCTGCTTGAATTTCTGTGTAACATAAGAAAGAGCAGGTCCAGCCAGAACTGGACATTAAGGCTCAAACCACTCTGTATGGATTATGTCAACATAGTTTTTTGTTAGCTCACAGAAATGAAAAGAATCTACAGTGGTGTCGCTGCATGTCAACAGTCCAAGTCAGTTTAGCAAGTTAAAATAAAGTAGTGTTTCATACAACACTCCTTAAGTATTGGCTCTTTAGTACATCTCTTAATGCACCTGCTATTCTTCCTCCTGCAACTAGCTGTTCCTGAATTCTCTGACTATGCTTCCTTTCTGTATACACAGATGTTTAATCCAAGAAGCTGGACCTCTCACAGTGCACCTGTTCAGCTCCATCTGTTGCAATATTGCCTTACTGACTTTTTACTACAATGAATACTGAAAAAAATAAAAATAAAAATTAATGTTTAAGCATGGATAATAGAAAGCATCATCAGAGCACAACCAGACAGTCTAACTTGAGCCATTTCTGCCCAGTGATTGAGGCTGGGTTAAAGACCTAATTTTATCTAACTCAAATATGTCTGCTCAAATTCAGCTTAACCCTTCAGTAACCTGGCATAAATAGAAATAAATATTGCATTCATCAGGCACGTAGCAGGGATCAGGCAATTTTCTGTTCTGGGTATGTATGTATATGTATATAGGTACCTGCAGAACAAACCAAACAATATGCACAGGGTTTGCAGAAACCTAGAGGGAGATCTAATTATGCCCTAATCAAACAAAGCTGAAAAGAAAAAGGCATTAATACAGCCCAAAGTGCAAAAGGGTAATGGCTGGGGGGGCGTGGGGAGAGAGGATTCACAACTCCAAGATGCCTTGTACTGAATTACACACTCGCCCAAGTTTAACTGTGACAGTTATCCTTCAACTGACCTCTGCAATGCAAAAGGTCCTAACCCGCTTCTGTGCCCAAATCAGACAGATTAGCTTGAATCACAGATAAAAATCAAACCACTCCAAAGATGATCTAAACTATTTCACCTGATTTTTCTCTGAAGCACAGCATGAATACTCACACAATCTATGAATACAGTCCAACAGAAGTGGTGGTGGCCTCCAGCTGTTTGAACAGTGACTGCATGTCCTCAGACTGGAGGAAACTCATGTGGGAGTAGGATGTCACCAATAAAATAAACAAAGACCAGGAAAGTAGATTACAACAAAAAGTGGTCTTCATCCTTCCTCACAATACACAGACTGGAGTTTACCTTTCTAACCATATGGTGCATTCTTGATCCACTTTTCAACAACCGATTTATTCTGAAATAAGTTTGGCAAGCAGAATTCAAAATCAGTTATCCACTACCTTTATTTTATATCTTTCATACTCTTTCAAATAAGTACAAATAAAAAAAACCCAAGTTTTCACTTAATTTAATTCAACCTGTTAAGAATTGTACTTAATGGTTACCAATGTTTCTTTAAAGACTATGCACATGAAACACAAAAGTGTAGTAACAAAACATGATTTGCTTTTTATGAGGTATCCCCACAGAAACACTACAGATTGAGTGTACTGCAGTGACTACAGTGCTCGGCGTTTAAGATAGTATTTACAATTAATATTAAATTCCTGCCATATACAATGTGAAATTAAAGTTATATGTTTGTTTCCTCATTACGTGATGGAATTTCTAGTACTGCTTAATCTAGCTATCAAACTATTTCACTGTGCTCCTCTATCACTTCAGTAAAACCCAATTTGTGTTTAGAAGTGACCTTAAGGGGGCTTTAAAAAAAAAAAAAAGGAAAAAAAAAGAAAATACAGTAAAAATGTGGAGGTGGGGGAACACTATTAAGATGAGCTAGACTTAATATTACATGCATATGCTTTGAAGCTGAGACACCTTTATGCCACAAATGGAAACATTCATAGACTGCACCCACCATTGCCTCGTCTATCTCATGTGCAGGAGCACGCCCTTTCCAAAGCACATCCCCTCCTTGTCCAGCTGGCTACATTAATGTACAGTTTGGTAGATGAAGCCCTTCTGTCACATATTAATGAACAGTAAAAGGGATGAGTTTGAATTTCTAATGTCATTTTATTAAATAACAAGTACTGACTTGAGGTACTATGCCTTCCCCTTCTCCCCCATTGCCACATGGGCTGTGGTAAGGTAAAATGAATGTCTGGTTGCCCAGGAAAAGGAAGGGGGAAAGGAGGATACTAAAGCAAGAGGATCAGTTGCAGTTCAGGTGGGGTTGAAAAGAGGTGTACTGCAGGGGATACATGAGTGTTGTTGGGAAGGACCTCAGAGATGTTCTCAAGGAACAGTTCTTAGGTCACATAATCCTAAATCTTCTCTCTTCTTGCTCTCCAAGCATTAATTAAATTGGCGTGTTCCGGGACCTCTCATGCTTCAGTCCCCACCAGGCTGTATGCCCTCTCAACTCTCCCTCCACAAATGTGCATTTAAATTAGTAAACCAGAGTGAGCCTTCCTGATCCAGGAAAGGGATTGGCCTCTAGATCCCCAGCATCACACAGAACCATTTAAGCAACGACAAGCTAATTTCTGGCAGAGCTTTTAAACAGAGCACAATAGAAGAGCGTTAGCAGAAACTATTGATAAGTTCAGCCCTCAATAACCCATGACCTGTTGGTCAAAGAACTCATGGATACTTGAGATCGGATCAGGGTATAAGATGTGCCAATACAATAGCTCATTGCCACTGGAAAAGGGGAGCTTCCCTCTCCCTGCAGCCAGCAGCAGATGCTGACATCTGCACAGAAAACTATCCCAAGAAATGTCCAACAGATGATGGGAAATTCAGGAGAACTGCTCCACTTGATTAGATGCAAATAAGGCCAATTTGTACTGGTGAAGACAAGGTTAACAGTATATTGCAGATGTTCATACTGTAGATATTCAGAGTCAGGCTTTACTCAAAACACTCTGAACTATCCTCTTATCAGCCACAGCAGCTTCCTGGAGATTCTTGAAGGAACCTTTGGAATCATGTTCAGTGTGTTTTCCAACTCACAAATGCTACCCACGGGTACTCCAGCACAGCATATGAGATACCGAGATAGAAGGTAACACTGCTTAACTTCCCAGGTAAAAGTACTATTCAACGAACTTTCAAAGCTGTCAGTGGCTTTTTCTTCTCAAAGACAGCCCTGAAAGAAGATAGCAGATGACAATGTATGGAACACACTATCACAAAGTAAAACCATGAAGCACACAGGTGAGAATATTGTGTTGAAACTAGAATTATGATGGAAGCATAAGGAAAAAGGGAATCTGAAGCTGACTTTACTAAAGCCAAAGCTATAAAATAAAATTCAGTGATAAAACAATTACAAGTATGACATATTTGACACAAAACATATCATCCAGTCTTCTCCCAAGCAAAAACTGGGTTTTACTGTGGGAGGGTGGGGCAAGCATTGGTGCAGTAGTGCTGGATTACAAAATTAAAGCAGCGAAAATTCCCTGGCTCCTGAACATGTTTATAGCCATGGGAGAAAAATTACATTGGTCATCACTAGCTGACCTGAGACATCACAAATTAAGATACTGTTGCAAGTGTTTAAAGCAGTCTCTCCAGTGTCAAAATCCATTTTCTATTTGGCAAATGAAAGATTAAAACTGTTACAGAGTAAAATGAATTGTGAGACATGTGCAACAATTTTTCAAATATTACTTCAGACATTTGACATTAGATAAATCATTCCAGTCACCTGTGTACGATAAAATAGTGAAAACACAGTAGCATTACACAACTTCTTGGAAAACTCAAACACTGCATTGGCTTTCATTACTCATGCTCCACAGTAAAGTGAGCCAGACACCCATTTACTTCCGTTGTTAACATCAATATAATAATGACAAAGCTCATATTTTGTTTCACTGACTTTCCAAATTAGAAGAATTGCAACTTTAAGGCATTTAAGGCATCTATTGCCAGACAAGGGATTAAAGTTTGGAATCACAGAATCATTTAAGTTGGAAAAGACCTTTAGAATAGGAACGAAGCACATTCAACATACGCAACAGACTACAGGGAAAAAGCCCCAAACAAATAAACAAAAAACCCACAAAAACAAAACCCCCAAACCCTGGATAAACATAAAGAAAAGTATTCAGGATAAGCAGGCTTGTTTTGTTATGTTTTGCTTCTGCATCAAGAAAATGTATGGCTGGATTTTCAAATCCTCTGCCTACAGCACACAAATATTCTGTTCAACATTTGGCCTTTCCAGTCAGCTGCATCCTCAAAACAGGTACTCTCCACACCTAGATTGTCTTAAAATATCCATTCATTGGGAAGATCAGGATAAAAAAATAAATAAAATCATACTCCTTGGATTTAAAGAAGCTGGCTACCATTTATAGTATAACAATCACAAAAAGTGAAGGCAGAGACTGAAAAAATTAAAGCACTCACAAAATGTAGGCTGCCCAGCCACATGTACTAGAACAGTTTAAAATTACATAATTACAGGCTATTTTTCCCTTCTGCAAAATCCATTTACTATTCAACAAACAGGATAGATGGTTCCCATGCATACAGTGAGCCACTCTTTTTAAATAAATGTAAATAATATTGTGTAAAACAGTCTAGAGGATAATAGCAATCCCATCAAGAACACCACCAAAAATGAATAAAAAAACTAAAATCACATCCGCAGTCACAATGTAGTTTCCCAAGGGGTTTTTTGGTTTGTTTCAAGAGAGGGAAGTTTTGAAAAGGTGTTTTGCAGTTATGTTGTCGTGGATTATCAGCTGAACAGAACTCCAACATGCTCTTTACCTAGCCAACTAACATAACCCACATCAATCAATTGCCATAGAAAATGATAGGATAAGCACTGTAACACCCAGAAGTAACCATCACTCAAGCTAAACATGGGCTAGTTTAGCTTGGAGAAGGCTCTGGGAGACCTCATTGTTGTGTTCCAGTATTTGAAAGGAGCTTATAAACAGGAGGGAGAGTGACTTTTTACATGGGTAGATAGTGACAGAACAAGGGGAAATGGTTTTAAACTAACAGAGGGTAGGTTTAGATTAGATATTAGGAGGAAATTCTTCACTGTGAGGGTGGTCAGACACTGGAACAGGTTGCCCAGAGAAGTTGTGGATGCCCCCTCCCTGGAGGCATTCAAGGCCAGGTTGGATGGGGCCCAGGGCAGCCTCATCTAGTGGTTGGCAACCTTGTCCACAGCAGCGAGGTTGGAACTGGATGATCTTTAAGGTCCTTTCCAACCCAAACCATCCTATGATTCTGTGACTACAGTCCACATATCCCAGTCATTCATACTGGATGGGTTCTTTAAAAAGTACTGGACTTGGGTCTCCCATAGCAGACAGACATTTTAAATACCATTTCCTACTCTTAGAAGCACTCACGTACAAACACTCAGTTATTCCTTGTTTAAAACAGACCATTTCTTTTTCTAAAGCACAGGGATATTGCCTCACTTAAAAGCAAGAAGTTTTGAAATATAGGAAACATTTGATTCTCCGTAAAAGCCAAAGGAGCTTTTACCCTGGGAAAGCAGCAGTAAGCTGAGAAATACAGAAGCTGCTCTATCTCATTTGTATCTATGTCCTTAAATTCATTCCTCAGGCTGCTTTGACTTACACAAGATGTGGCGCAGCATTAGGGTCGGTTTCATGGTACCTCTCCAGCCCAGACCTACCCACATTAAAAATACCTCAGCTCGACTCCCAGCAACAGCTCAGATAAAGATCATTACAGGGTTGGACATTAAGTCTATCTGTTGGACATACTACAAAATTTACTGCAGATGCAAAGCACAGAGAGACTGTAGCAATACTTGTCCTAAGTTCACTTTGTTCTCCAAGCAAGTGGTAAAACTGATGGTTAGAAGAAGTTTTGCTAAAGGAGTTAATAAAAACACCTGCACATGTCCCTGCTACAGGGTGCAAGCTCCACAGGCTCCGAAAGCAGCAGCTTTAATGGCCCTGCTAAGTAGAAAGAAGCCCTCAGAATTAGCCCTAAGTGTCAGTGCAAACATATACATACAAACATATACATACAAACATATTGGAACCAGGCTCTTCTCAGTGATGTCCAAAGGTAGGACAAGGGGCAAGGGGTGCAAGCTGGAGCATAGGAGATTCCATGTAAACATAAGGAAAAACTTTTCCACTGTGAGAGTGACAGGACACTGAACAGGCTGCCCA
>NW_010338995.1:99268-100814 GCF_000700745.2 Antrostomus carolinensis
AGGGAGGTTGGACTAGATGATCTTTGGAGGTCCCTTCCAATCCCTAACATTCTGTGATCTCAAAGGGCTTGCAAAAATGGAATTTTCAAAAATTAAGGAGGAAACTGTGCAGCACATGCACAGACAAGACATTAAATGGGAAATAATCTGACTGAATCAGAAGAGACCCTTGTGGGACAGCAAAGATACCTCCTTAAACCCAGACTACCCCCAACTCATTTAAAAACTATTAGTACCTACAGGATTTTGAATTTTCCTGCCAGCTTTATGGTCCAAAATTTTAATTCTCCCCCTCCCCCACCAGTTCAACAGGAGACAGATTTAAAGACATGAGCATTAGGATTACAGGCTGTCAAAACCAGAGACTGTTAGAGAGAGTATTATGATAGGAAGCAAAAGGTAACCTTTATAAACTACCCTGCCCCTATGTAATCAAGTCAAATTTCTGTTTAAAATACAGAACATATTAAGCTGCTCAAATAATCGGATAACTCCCAAGGAAAGTCCATTCAAGGATTTTCATCATAGTATTTCCTCTAGGTAGTCAAATGTTTGTGAGTATTTGCTGAAGACCATTAAAAAAAATAAAAATAAAATAATCATGGCATTAAAAGCTAAACTTGCTGGTTGAGTTTGACCCAGCCTACATAAAATATCCTGATACATTTTCATTTTCAAGTTTCATTCTGCTACCCACAAATCAATAAAAAGGTCAACACTTTGCAAGCATTCTGTCTCACCTCCTATGTCTCTGAACTCAACCATGCCCTGCACGTGTTTTATGAACACTGCCTCTCCTACCCTGTCTTGCGTAACCCCATTACCGCACCCACGTGAAGTCTGAGGAGGTTTTCACCTCAATTAAAAGTTGTGCAAGTCAGGAAAGAAACAATAACTTCTAAGTAGAGATGGTAGAAAACAATAGTAGAGATGGAGCAGAGGTTTGATTCTTACAGTAATGTTATTTTATGATGCCACGTGGTGAAGAGCTTTTCAGCTGCATCAGTCTAACTGATCAAATCTAGCCCTGAGGTCTCCCCACAGACAAAGCGCAGTCTCTGCCATGACTTCAGCTCTGGCCAATGTTCTTTTTATAGACTGTCCTCCTTCCATTAAATTATAATATTTACCTATTTCTGCAATTTCCTCAGCAGCAGAGAAGTTCAGTACAGTCAACTGCACATCCTGACTTTTAACACCGTATCAACCTTCTAAAAAAGTTCACTTAGCTTCAAAACAGCACTCTGCAAAAACCTAAGCAAAGGAAGGCTGTTCAGGTCCCTGGACGTACAGGACTTAGTATCTTATAATCTAGAAAACTCCAAAAGACAGAGACTGACCTGTGCTAACAGAGTTTCTCAACACATGTCATACTGCAATAGAAGTGATAAAAAAAAAAGATGCTTATTTAGATCTTCCCCATTAAAAAGGAGAGAAGGGGAAGATACCTGGCAGGCTATTCTCCAAGTACACACCAACATCGAAACTTGCCCTTCAGGAACACACAGGCCTCACTAAATCAGATTTGGAGACTATAGGATACGAA
>NW_010338995.1:100825-106175 GCF_000700745.2 Antrostomus carolinensis
CCTACAGTGATAAAATGGCAGAAATTAGCTTAAGCTGCCTGAAATCCTGCTAAAATTATTAGTATTACTGGAGTATAAACAACTTCCATCATTCAAATATAGTATGTCTGTATCTTACACTTAGAAAAAAGTCACAAAATACTTAAACCAACTGTTTATTAACAGTAAATACACAATCTTTTAAAATATATTCCTATAAAATAGAAATAGAATACTTTTTAATTTCATAGAATGAAAAAACTTGTCAATGAAGATACTGTAGAGTAAGCTTTTTTAACATTAATATCATGACATTTGCAACATCTCAAAATCAATCCAAAGTAATTATATTCAAACTGGATTGGAACTAAATGCTTTCCCAAGGTCTGGAAGTTGTACAAGATTATAAACAAAAGGAAGTGTTTGGGAAAAGAATTCTTAAGAGGATGGGAAATGTCTCCTAAACAGATCCACATTCACGTACTCACCTTCAACAAGACTATGTGATGGGTTGAAAACCTCGAGAAAGACGGCAGTTTGGAGACGACAGTGGCTGCCACCCCTCAAGAAGAACACACTGACTATGCAATCTCCTGTCTGTTTGCCCAGCAAGAAGGGTCACTAGCAGGTAAGCAATGGCCAGATGAATTACCTGGCTGGGCCACATCTGACCATAGCCTACAGACTGAGCATTGTTAACTGAATTATCAACACTATCATCCTTTTTACATTATTTTTTTCCCCCTTACAAACACCATCTTAAGATACTGTCATTCACTGCTACATACCCCTTTTTATGCCACTCCTGTTGCTCCAGTGTCTTAACATGCTCTGTTTCAATATGCACATGTGTCTCCACCCTATCACTCAGTCCCAGTTTACACTCTAAAATCAGTAGCTATTTACATTCCCTTCCAACATTCATTTTCTTCCTCAAAAAAAAGAAACTAAAGTGCAATATAAAAAAATGATGGTGAGCAGGCTCAGGGAACTAAAATGTTACAGTATTTTGACAATTTAACTCATTGAATCAACTCACCATGACTGCTTTAGAGCAAGCACAAAAAAAAAAAGCAGGTCTGCACAGTGGGTCACAGAAGAGAACTCCTACTCCAAAAGGCAACCATCAGATCAGCTAACTACAACACAAACCCATAACCTTACTCTCTCCCAACTAAATCAATATATTTACACAACCTCCAGTGTTCGATCAATTCCATACACCACTTCTAAGGTTCACTTGAGTCACACTTTGTATTTTAATGAAGCTTGCATATCATGTTTATAGGTGTTAATTTAAGTTCTCATTAATGAAAAAAGTCCACAACAGCTCAAGAATCCATCTAGCAAACATGATTTGAGCCTAGCAAAACATGTCTTTTCAGCTGTGCCCAAGGTAAAATCCTACCTTCCTTTAACCCATCTGCCTCTGAAATGCAAGCAATGATACAGACTTTGTTTATTTTCACCAGTTCATCCCCATACACCAAAGTCCACTACAGGTAGATGATGGTATTAATGATGAGAAACTGCATTGCTATCATATATATAAATCATAGATATAACCCATACTTCCCACTAGCACAGTTAGGTTACCTCAGTGAGGTATGAAAAACAGTGGTCACGCTGATGGCAGTTAAAAAGCTGGTGGTTTGAGCAATCAATGATGTTGGCTTGGAAGAGACAAAGATGTATATGAGATTGTGGTAGTGTTCAGTACCAGGAACTGGCAGGAGACAACATTCCTGGCAGCAGCAGGTAGGCAAGTGTAACTGCCAGAGATCACACTGGTGCTCCATCCTGCATGGTCAAACTGATACAGAGAAGGTCTCATCCTCAGACACCTGAGCTTCTGCATTCCAGCTTAAGCCAGCTCTTTCATTCCTAAGGTAACTGGTGTTAATCTGGTGTTTAGCAAGCTGTTAAAATTCCCAGGGAGAGAGCAAAAGTTTGATCTAATGTCATGGGATATGATTAATGATCCAGATACAGTTCTCACACGTGTGACTTAATGGTAAGAACGGTGCAGACAGAATGAACGTTACTATTCTGATTGCACTCCCTGAAGACTGCTGAGGTACCAAGGGTTGTTACCATTTTAGTCAGTAGCAGTAGTAGGATGCAACGGTCTTGCTAGATATATCTACCTTGTATGTATACATATATGCACACACACATAGATTACTCTGTATGTATATGATACAGCATACAGGCATGCCAGAGCTGTATGTTAGGCAAACCAGCGCACAGAAAGTGGTCCCTGTTCGAGCACTCCATAATTTTGGTTGCCTTGGTTCTCCAGCCATGCTGGCATTTAAGGCAACATCTGACAGAACGAATGACCTTGCTTGACAACCGAGTTAAACACACTGTTGTACTTCCAGGCAAAGCTTTCACTGTGCACTTGTGTGTACGTAGCATAGAAATTATGCTCTTGGTCCACCCAGCTGCCAAACCAGCCAAAAGATGAACCAAATTTCAGACATGAAACCCGTCCATGCCAATGTACTATCACTGTTTATGTTTCAAGTTCTTGGCCTGATAATGAAATTCTGAAGTTAAATGCTGGAGGCTTGTTAACAGCACAGCTTAAAGTCAATGCCAACTGACCATGTATCGGCTCACCTGACCTAGGAGCTGCCAAAAACTACATGCATTTTTCAAAGTCTCTGGACCAGCTCAGGTATGGAAAGTAAACAAGACGTGAGAAATAAATCCAAATAAATTGTCCATACTATACAAAAGAGGTATTCAGTGTGGGAAAAACGGTAATCCTAGTAATGACAAACAGGTTACAAGTTTGTAAGTGACAGTACGGTGACCTCAAGATACCAGTTTGTTTTCTCCTCACACAGGCACTGTATTCTAATGGAGATCAAAAGCAAAAGCCGTCCTCTTTCTACTGCCTTGGTCTCTTGTACTACATTTGGGTCATTTCTGGAAGAAATGCCCATTGGAGTCAGTCTCAGAGGCTAATTTTACAAAACACGCAAACCTCCCACCCCCGAATCAAAACCTAAATTTACTGTCAGAAATGCAGCTTGAAAAGGATGTTAGAAAAAAGTAGTGTTTGATTTCATTAACATGGATAAAACCTAAGGCAAATATCTCTTTCTTCCGACCCCAGATCTTCTACATTTCTTATGTCCATACCAGAAAACTGGATTCCCAAGTAAATGAGAAAGCTTTCTACACTTCAGAGGCAACAATATTTTTCCATTCAAAAGAATAATAGATTCGCCTAATGCTCCTCTTTTTATCAAATATACCGGAGCTTCTTCTCTTGATCACAAAATAAATACTAGAGAATAGGTGACACATCAACACATTGCAAGGTAAGCTTGACAGAAAAAGCCAAAGGAAAAGAGAAAATTATAGAACTGTTCCACCAGCAAAAACTACAGCCACTGTCTGGGAAAAAAAATAAAATTAAAAAATATACTTTACCTGGACAAGCTGCTAAAGACATGGTTAAAAAAAATAAAATAGAGCACTGCTTCTAATCTCTTTTCATAAGCTCCTTTCCCACATTAAATTCAGACTTGTAAGATCCTTACAACTGTGAAAAACCATTCCTACCCAGCTACTCAACAGTATTTAGGAGGAACGTAATTTTTTACTCTCTCCACCAATATTGCTGCTGTAATAGAGAAAGCCCTTTGGTGTTCCTCAGTTTGTACAGCTTTAGGTTCTCTTTCCTAATAATTAACTAAGTGCATTTGCCTCAACCATTTCTGGCATGCAGCAACATGACACTGGCCTGATTCTTGACATTTCAACTGCTTCTCACAGACCTGCATTAAAATCAATGAGTTTGGTCAACGTCATCTATTCTCTCATTAGCAAAGGTACATACAGCAGCATAGGCAGCAAAGCCTTCCGTTTGTATACTCAGAAAGATGACTTCGCACGAACTTACACATTGCTTAAACCAGTTTAGCCTTAGAACCGTATCACAGCGATGAACTTGACTCCCACAGCACCTTTTTTAAATGCCCTTCAAGGCTTACGTAAGTTGTGCAACTGAACACTGTAATATTTCCATTTACCCAACAAGGATGAGCCTTGATTATGATAAAGCTGTAAAAAAATGGAGGTTGTATGCTTAATAAAAAAGTTTCCTCCATGACAGAAAGGAAGGTCTTTTATCTTAAATTTAGGTTAGAAAAACCGGGTAACTTCTCCATAGGACACAACCCTAGGTTCATAGCCTCACTGCAGATGTGTTTAACTGTGCTCCCCCTGTTGTTAACTTTATTAATTGAAAGTTTGCATTCCTTTCATTCATTTGTGTTGCAGAAAAACACTTAAATTACAGGCAATTACTTGATGTTTTGAAGATAAAATTTTGAGATATTTGGCTTTTGCATCACAAAGCATGTGTTGCTTTAGACAGCACTTAAAAACAAAGCAATTCTTTGTTCTCTATCCACTATTCTGAGCCATGATTTGTGAATGGATTACACTGGAGGGGTGGGGGGGGGACACACACACCAACCAGAAAAGAGGAAGCTATGCTTTTGAAACTATCAAAGTGTAGTGCATGCTTTGCAGATAAATACAATTTCAGGAACAATTTTAGATTAAGTTTAACAAAGAGTACCTAACATGCATTTCAAAATGAAGTATCTCCTTCCTTCATGCAATTAACAGTAAGACTCGAGATATAAAATTTTAAATTAAAACCTGAGAATTCATTATTCTAAAGTCACCTGCCGTTTACCCTACTTAAAGTTCTAAAAAACCCAGGGATTCCTAGGATGAAGTAGCCACTAATAAACCCAGGGATTCCTAGGATGAAGTAGCCACTAGTAAACCCAGGGATTCCTAGGATGAAGTAGCCACTAATATGAAAATTCACTGTCACATTTTTGCATTAAAAAAACTGTCCCACAAGTCCCGTCACCTTTCACTTTGCCTTGCTGCAAGGAACGAGCGCAGCATTTCTTATCTTACACATAAAATGGTTTCAGTTCTCTCCAACAGGGAAAAAAACCAGACAGCTTCTACAGGAGGGAAAGCAATCTGAAGAAAAATCAAGATGCGGGGGAAACAGCAAAAGTCCTTGGGCTCAGGACCGCGGCTTTGAAACACCTGGCAGTAAATCAATGTCACCCATTTCACCGTAATCCCTCAAGTCACTTTTATGAAGATGACTTCCTGCAGCGCATTCCTCACCCTCCTCCCTCCCCGGCCGACCAGGGCTCTGGGAAAGCCCGCTCCCAGGAACCGCACCGCACATCTGGAGACCAGCGCCGCGTCGGAAGGGCCCGGACCCGGGCGCCCGGCACGTTCGGTACAACTGTCCCAGCACGACGGCGGCGGCCGGAGCCCCCGAGTCCTGCCCGGCACCCCGCCTCCCGGCCGGCGA
>NW_010338996.1:0-21139 GCF_000700745.2 Antrostomus carolinensis
GTCTCAAGCCATTCATCACCCAGCCTGTATAATCTGCTTTTAAACTGAGAAGGTAACACAAAAAAGATGGTGTCCTGATCCGATATCGGGGATCACTTAAATATCCCGATCCGATGTCAGGGAAGATTTCGATACGATCCCAAGAGCGAGATTAAGACACAAACGGGGTCACATGCCGTACTGCCATAACATCTTTTATTAGAAAAGAAGAGTAATGAAGAAGATAGCGATAGGACAGGATGGAACGAAAGATGGGAAATCAAGCAAGGAGTCGGGATAGGGGAGCAAGAATAGTCACCACCACGGGTCCAGCGGCGAGGCGACGGTGAGGGGTGGGCGAGGAGGTCTCAGTTGCTCGTTCCAGCGGTGATGCGGTGTGGCAAGGTGCGGTGCCATCAGGCGGTCGTCCTCTGTCTCTCTCCCACCAACAGCTTGCCCCTCTTGCCTGTGCTGGTCCTCCTTAAATACCCCTTCGAGGGCTGTAGTTTCCATAGCAATGGCACGTCTCTTTGTGCCCCCCAGCACTTGGGCAGGGACATGTCCAGGAAGAACCCCCCTGCGGGCAGGGCGCCTTCACAGAACGGGGTTCCCAGAACCCGGTGGTCTTGTGGCCATCCTTGCAAACAATCTTTGAGATAAGTCTATCACCCTGTGGCTCCAAGATATCTGGTGGTCTTGTGCAAACAGTCTTTGAGACAAGTCCATAGTGCAGTTCCTCACAGATGGTTATTCAGATGGAGAGTGATTAATGAACTCCGGTAAAGGATAAATACAAAAGTTTAATATAGAGTAATGACAAAGCAGTCTCTGCTTAGGTATCTGATACTGACCCTCCAGTAGCTGTATCATATATTACACCATCCAGACCAGCACAGGGCCAGTGGTACCCACACAGGTGCTTGTTTCTAAGAAGTAGTGACCATAGACTGGAGGAATTGTCTTCTGCAGCTGAGCCAAGAGCCTCCAATGTCCATCAAGATCTCATCCAGATGCCCACAGAAGGTCCTTTCATGGGACTGCACATGGATACTTGGAGAGCATGGAAAAGGAAGAGCTGAAGGAGCTGTGCCCAGAGGTGTTTTGTGTGCTGCATTTGGTGGAAATCCTCTGAATTATTGTTGCTTTAAGCAGCACTGATTGAGGCTGGAACCAGGCACATGAACTCGACATGAGGCAAACTGCAGTTTTCATAATGTCTTCTTACTGCAGGAAGGTATGGCCTTAAGCAGACAGAACATTTGGTTTAAAACTGATTTTAGATTTCTCAATTTTCTATACTTTGGTTTTCTTTTTGTATTTGGAAATCAAGTCATAAAATGTTAAATCCCAGTCCTTTCTAGTCTTTTTCTCTCTGCAGAATTACAGGCTTGTGAGTGGGAAAGATTTAAACGACACCTATTTAAAGACTTCAACAAAAGCAATTAAGCAGATGACAAGATCTTTTTTAAAAAAGGAATCAAACTAATTTCTTCTGAGCAATTAAAACAGTAAGTTTGATTTGCCCAGACAGGAACCCTTCTATTAAATTACAGATCAACTATATTGATTTAATAAATCTTAGGGTCCAAGAGACTATTTAAAGATTATATATTTCATCCAGTGAGTAAATTGAACAATAGCCAGAAAACTCAGTATTTTTGCAGTTTACAGAAATTTATTGAGAAATTTTTTTCCTTAAGGAGAAAGCAAAATATAGGACCCTGGTGGTAACAACAGCACAAACTTTGCTACTATCTATTTCTACGAAAGCATAGTCTGATAAACCATTGTAGAAGGTATCTGAGAAGGCTTATTGAATGTTGAAAACAACATTTACATGGATTTCCAATCTTTGCATTAGAGCCCTATCTCTAAGAAGATAAGTTGCAGATAAACTGAATACTTAATCCTAAAATATCACTATCAAACTGGCAGTCACTATTGTCACTGAAATTCTGTTTTAAGGGGAGCAAAAAGATGAGCATAAAATAATCTCCTAAAAGGTATTTTTTCATCTTGTCATTGAAACTAGTGTCAATTTTCATCATCCAGATCTGCTCAGACTCTTCTTAAGAACTGACTTGTGCCAGATAGAAATGTCAGGTTCTTCATGCAAGTGTAGAACCTGCAGCAAAACCTTTGGCTTAAGATATGAACAGCTACAGATGGATATTTAAGGAAGAGCTTCCTGGATTTCAGGAGCTGTTGTAGAAAACAAAAAGGCAGTTCTTTAGCTACTAGTCTTTTTCAGTAAACTCACACATGCTGCAGTCTCAGTAATGTCTCTGTGCTTTCAGCAGTAGCTACATAAATATTGAATCCATCTGGTAAATGCAGGCCAGGATACATTCTTGCTTTGACAGAGAATTTAACTAGAAGACTTTTTTGCCAAACAGTAATTTTCAATTCAATATTGTAAACAACTGGTCCTATTTGCCTTTAAAGACAGATTGGTGCCACTCATAAACAGGGTGAGGAAAGCATGTCTCTCTCTGCCTTGATAGCTGCGAAGTTGCTGTCAGCTTCTATTTTGTGCTTTCTGAGATGTTAGCAGGAGGTTTTCTGGCTCCCAGGGGCAGTATGTGTATTATGTACTTAATTCATTGCTAAGAAGCTTCTTGTGTGTGATGTGTGATTTTGCTTCCCAATTCATGAAAAACAATGTCCAGTGATGAGGGCATTCACTCATGCTTTTCAATATGACAAAACTGCGCAGCGTGAGTTCAAAACGATGTTATTTGCCTTCCATATTGCATAAGCTCTTGTATGAACAGGGTACTGTTATACAAAACATTATAGACATAATTAATAACATTACACATCATTCCCAAGTGCATACAACCATTTTATTCCTTTCTGTAAAGAGAAGATAACAAATAATAGGGTGTGCACAGCTCCAGGTTTTTCAGAATAACAACAGCTGTATCCTCTTTAGCTGGTATTATTGAAATATAAAACATACATCACTTCGTCAGTTGTACTATAAAGGTTCAAAGCTTAAGAAATAAATATCCAAACATCTGTACACGCCCTTAGCAAAGTTCTTGAAGATTGAAAATTTGTGTGTCCTGTTTAATACAATCGATCAATAGAGGGCAGCAAATTCCTTGTAAAACGCAGGACTACAACAGAGTTAAGGGATTCGATTCAAAAAGTATAGCAACTATATTACTTAAATTCAAAAAGAAAATAGGGAAATACATGATTTGCAAAGTATTTGCGGTTAACTCAGGAAGTTCTTAAGTGTTCTTGTACACCAGCACTCCTTAGCTGATGAAGTGTAAAGGCTCCAATTCAACAGAGCAACTTCTCAATATGATGAATTCCTGCTTAGGAAATTTCAGCTTGATAAAGAGTCTGCTTTACTTTAAACATAGATTTCTGAAACTGAGATAGAGTAAAAGTAAGGGAAGGTTTTTGGGAGTCTATGTTTAGTTTTGAGAAATATTAATCTTTTTGCATGGTCTTTGGACTCAAAAGAGAAACCTATCCCTGTGCAGTACCCATACCTCCCAGCCCAACACAAGTCCTCATCTCCAGCTCAGTCACAGCCAGGTGCTTCAGTGGCAATTCCTCTCCTCTTCCAACTAGACCATTGTTGGTCCCTGAGCTTTTTATGTTGGGAAGAGGGAAACATTTTATACAAGAGTTCTATGAACAAGAGAATAAATAAACCTTGGTTTCATGTGGAGTTCCTGGAGTTAGATTCTCAGTATCTGATGCAGTGCAAATTTAAGATTTCCCTGTGGCTGGAAAATCCCACATGCAGTTTCTTTGATGAATACTAGGGAAGGAGTTCCTGCTGCATTGTTTCACTTGGAAGAAATTATAACAGTGTTTTTTTGTGGTGTGTTTTTCATTGTCCCCACCACCCCCGCTCCAAATCCAACTGCCTGCCTACTTACATGAAATCTGGAGAAAATTAGAACCTTTGGATCAAAATTTGCTGAAATTTGGCAGCATGTTTAAACAGCCCAAACACCCCAAACCCATTTTCTGGGGGGTGGGAGGTAGATCTGACAGATTATGGATAGTATAAAGCTAATTTTCTTCAAAAGGAAGGCTAAGACTTTTTCAGAATCTGAATCTTTTCTTCACTGGGAAATAAGTTTACATTTAAGAGGCATTAAATATCTCTAGATGAAGGTTTCAGGAACACAATCAATATCCTTGGGAAACTACTTTTCTGGTTTTGTCCTACATGAGATGGTAGAAAGTTTGCGAAAATCAAACTAACAAAACCTTTCAAATGAAGTAAGTTTACCTCTTTACTGAATTGTATTTATTTGAGACATCACTGCAGTAATAATTCAATACTTATCTACTGTTCCTTTTCTCTCTGGGTCTCGATAACAGTGAAGTTTGAGCTCACCATACCTCAGGAAAAGTGTTACCTGCTGGCATAACATATTTGAATTTGGCCATCAGAACAGAAAAAAATGCATAGAATAGAAATACTTGAGAATCATTTAAATAATCAAATGGATAGAAGTAAAAATGTATATAAGGGCAAAAATAATGTTGGATAATATACTGTATATTTAAAAACAAGAATAATATATACAAGGACAATTCTCCGTTTAATTATTTATAAACCATCCTTCCTCTCGCCAAACCATTAAGTAGTTGTAAGATAGGCTGTGAAAGAGCAGATTTTGGATTTATTTAGGCACCTTAGCATGATGAAAATCCTATCTGTGAAGGCGTGTGCTTACTCATTCCTATAGTTTAAGTATTATAATTTCATTAGATTTTTTATGACAATGACACAGAATTAAAGACTAGAACATTGAAAAAATAGGTCCTTATGTATTTAAACAGTAACTTAGAAGGAATAAATAAGGCAACAAATCTAAGTACTTCTATCTGCTGCAAGTTTTTTTTTTTCCTTTTTTTTTTTTTCCCCCTCCTTCATTGAAGCATTTTAATGACTTGTATTTATTCCAGTTATAGCCTTCTGGCAGGCATCTTAGGAAGGCCCACCTCAGTTACATAGAAGGGTTTCTTATCTTCTCATTCTCCTGCACAAAACCCAAATCAGGTATTTTGTCCCTATCACTAACGTACCATAGACTATAGCTCCAATGCACCAGTTGTTTAACAGCTGCTTTAACAATCCATTGCAAAAGCTAGTGATGTTGAAAATTATGAAGATACTCTGACAGGATATTCCCAAGGAAACATATTGCAGAGCTAGGTTTATTATTCTCTATTAAATTCACTACAGACATAGATGATGGTCTTGCTCTTCCTTTATTCTAAAACTACGTTGGTATGTGACAGAGTCCAAACTCATCCCTCTAAAAGCATTTTGCTGTATTGTTTGAATCAAGAGACAAGAAAATGCAGCAAAGACTTCTTAGTAGGGCTTATCCCTGTTCTTCTCCCCAAGCACCTCCATCCCTGCCTGTTCCCATCTTGGGGCTGTTAAAGGAGAGGGCTACATCCCCCAGCATGCCCAGAGAACCTTCTTGACATTACTTCAGCCTAATTAACATGCAAGAAAACAATGGCAGTTTTAGACAAATTGAGCAGCAACCCATAAAGATAGTCCTGGCAAAATGACACAGGAACAACAAGAAACATATCTGGAAATGGAGTCTTTAAACAGTCACTAGGAACAGAAAGCAAATTAAATGAAACTTTAATAGGCAAAAAACCCAAGAGCTAAATAAGGCATAGAGAAAGAAGGAAGCCAACATTTAGGAAGTACATGAGGTTAATGCATTCGAGTGAGCATACACAGCAACAGACTCTCAGCTTTGCTACTGAGGTCTCTGAAGAACAGGATCGTAACAATCACACAACTCCCAAATGTAGCAAAGGTAATAGCTGCTAGTTATGCTTCTTTACCTGAAGTGGAGCCAAGATCAGAAATCTGTTGAAAGGCTGTGCATTTAACTAATGTTGTGTATTATAAATACACAAAGAAATTCCTTTAGCTTCAGTGCTGCTGATGGAGTATTTATAAACTAATCATGAGAGATTTCCTAGTAAAAGGTCCTTCCTAGCTGAAGAGTGGGAGGGTCAAGCCCCAGCAGGTGATGGAAAGTCCTAGTTAAACCAGCTGAAACAATCAGATGCATGAGGGCCTCACAAAAGTTGGTCCCTTAAAATAAAGGGAGGTGAGCACAAAGTGTTCTCTCTTGAGTAAAAAAAGCAGGAGAAATGAACAGTTGTCTGAGTAAGCTTGCATTTTGCTTTAGCAAGGTAAGGATACTGCATAAAGCAATTATTTTATTAGGGAATTTGATCTGAGGTTTTTGATTTATGTGGATTAAAGTCATATAAAGAAACTGGAAGCCTTTTTAATGAGGTTTTGGTGCCTTAACTTATAACAGACAAAGCTTTTATCAGGGTATCTGTAAAAAGTTTAATTTGATTTTTTTCTCTTGCATTATTTCAAAAGTGAACTTGGATCCTTATATCATGGGTTTCTGAGGCTGAGTTTCCTGCAGTGAGGTACTGTTTTGCACTTAAAATGGATAGTCTGGTATAGGGATTGTTGAATGTGTTGGTAGATCATGTGGAAGACAAACTGCTAAACCGCTGTTATCTGTGTTTGGTGCTTGGCTTTTTGCATTTAAGTCTTTGTAATGCCTAGAAGTTTTCAATTACTGGAAGGCAGAAGGGAAGAAGCAAGAGTGAAATATTTAAAACAAAACCATGATCCAAAGGTCTTATTAGAGGAGCCTTGAGTATGCTTTTAGAGATACCTTTTTAAAAAAAAATAATAGTAGTGTTTGAGTTTTATAATATGTCATCTATTTCATGTTTTTAGTCCTGTCCCTCAACTACTTAAATGATAATTTTCTAGGGAGCTGAAGTTTTAGAATAGAAATTTAAAAATTGTATCAAATGTATTCAGCATAAAATCTGCTCACCTGATTAGTTCTTTTGACTGTAATGACTCACATCTCTCTTCACAGAGAGTACCAGGCTTTGGGTCCTGGCTGCTGAGGCAGTTCCCATGTAACCTTGTGTCTTGGTTCCTGGTTATCTCGTATCTCTGCCCTATCTAAGGAACTGTGTGTTAAATACCCACCATCCTGTGTTGGTGATCAAGGGAGAGTGAATGCCTGCTGTTCTTTTCTCCTCTATTGTGTATGGGTAAAGGTCTACCTGGATTATAATAGTGCTAGGGAAAGGACAAATCCACAGCCTATTTAATTGGAAAATGTGATGAAATAAAGACTGTATTAGAGAGAGACTGAAGAACCACATTTAAAGTAGCTGTATGGAGAGGGGAATTCCGGTGTGACTGAGAGGATCATACACCCACCAGTTCTTATGCTGATGTGGGAAACCTGAGGATTTGCTAGTGAATGTCTTATCTGGGTGACGGTGATATATGCTCTATCAGTGATATGGTTATACATACAGCTCTACAATGCCATTAAAACAAGACACTGAAGTAGCACTGCCCCTAGTTCTGGGCATCTTGAATGGTGTTTGATTATAGTTAGACACAGTAGGAACATCTCTTCTGAAACAGGTATCACTAGTGTTCCATCTTGGTCTAGTCAAAACATATTCTCTTCTACAACAGAGTATCTGGAAAGGGAGACAAGGGAGAGCACTGAGGTGGTAAGGCTCTTGGGACTGGCTATACATCCACATCTGAGCCATATCTTGGATCCAGGTCCTCTACACCCCAGCTTGGGGGCTTGTGTAGCTGCGCTGTGTACACTCTACTCTCCAGAGTCACTGAGGTGGCTTAGAAATAGCATACCTTGAAAGAAATGTTTCATCAGACAAAGTAAGGATAGCAAAAATTTTACAGCCTGCGTATTTGATTATTCAGTGCTCACAGGAGAAAATGTCTAAGGATACTACTATTTACAATAAAATGTCTGTATTTTTGACTTTTTTCAATTTGACAGTTAAAAACTCATTGCTCTGCACTTTTTAATCTCTTTTTCTTTTGCTCCCAACTTATTTCTGTTCACATGTACATCTGGGTGGTACCATGTCAGGCTGTTGGTTTATGGTTGTAGGTGTTTTGTATGTGTATTTTGAAACACCACTCTTCCCTTTAAATCTAACTGTGTATAGACTTGTATGACTTTGAATAATTTAGCCCATTATATCTGCAGGTTGTTGCTCTTCTTTACTTAGGTTTTCAAGGATAAAGAACAAGAAATTAAAATCAGAACAACAGAATGTGCTTCAACTCTCTCTCTGGTGGCAAATGTAGAACAAATGATTAGTTACACTGTACTGTAGTTTAGCTGAGACCTTATGTTCAGTCCCGAAGTACTTTGTCTTAATTTAGACCTTAAGCATATAAGCACTTGAGCATGATTTAGAATTACTCACATGAGTAAAGCTATTGACTTTAAAGTTATTAACTACCTGTGTGAGTAAAGTTCAGCTTTTATAAGGTCAAAGGTCTGGAGCCATTATTTCCTGATTATACAAGAAAAGGAGGCTAAGAAAGCTTTGGCTTTTGTAATGTTAGCAGATACTTATCACAGATAAAGATCTAAAATGAAGATTGTTTGCAATATTGTCATTCTAGAGATTTGAGGAATAGAAAAGCTAAGATATTGCAATTTTCCAGAGGTCTAGCTCAGGGTGTTCAAGTTACTGTATACCATGACAGAGTCCTTTAGTAGAAATTTTTCTGAAGGTTTCTCTCTGCAGGCCTGGTGTAGTGGAGCTGAATCCAAACCCAGTCAAAGCCAGTAGAAAGTAATTTCCCTTCTCTACATTTTTTATTTTTATTTTCCCCTTCTTCAGTGACTTCTGGGAATACACTGAAGTGCTTCTCAGGACTGCTGCAGAAGCAACAAATGTCTAGATTTCACCTGAGTAGCCTAAGGAACATTGAGGTCATATCTGACATGACTAACTTGATGCCGCTGAAAGCAACTCTATCATGGGACTTCAGTGCTGTCTAGAAGACATGTCACAAACCCCAGGTAAAAAAACCCTTATCACCTTCTATATAAACCGTGCCTTTTAAACAGTACATCCCAGCATTACGTGCTGAAAACTATCAGAAATAGTCAGACCTATGTGACTAATAGATTCCATTGCTACCAAGAGCCACAGCCAAGATAATGATTTCTGTGGTGAGATCACACCAAAAAAACCAAAACAAAAAACAATCAAAAAAATCTATGTGACTAATAGATTCCATTGCTATAAAGAGCCACAGCCAAGATGATGATTTCTGTGGTGAGATCTTTGTGAGATCACACTAAAAAAAACCAAAACAAAAAACAATCAAAAAAACCCAAACAACCCCCCCCCCAACCCAACAACAAAGCCCACCCCAAAACAAAAAACACTTCTAACTCCCACTCCTTTTTGTGTGAAACACTCTTTACTTAACAAAAGAGATGTGATACAGTATAATTGCTATCCTTCGCTCAAGGACACAAAGTGTATATTGACTGGCCAAAGTACAAAGAGGCACTCTTGAGGGAAGAAATGAGCTCAGGTCTCCTGTCCACAAGACAGTCTCCTTTTTTTCTCCCATCTAGCTATTAATCACTGTCTGTCTAGTCTTGCCTGCCTAAACTATAGCAGGGACCTTCACAGGTGGCAAGGAAAGGGGCAGTGACCAATATGAGTGGTTTTAATAGTCTGCTCTCTTTCTTCCCTGATTTGATTGATGAATCTCTCTGATAGAAGACTAAAACTCCAAGAGTGTCTTCCTAATGGTAGTGTCTTCTTCTAAGGGGCTGGACTGAGCTTTGTGACCCATTAACTTCATCAGACATGGAGGTGGATGGGAAGAAAATGTGTATGAACTGGTCTGTTCAGATGTGTTGTCCTGCAGCTGTTTTAAAACCTTATTTCTGTGCTCTCATGTCCTTGTTCTTTTAACTACACAGCCGTGGCTGGTTCCAATCCCCACCTTGGAACAGCCTCTATGTTGCTCTACCTTAACTCTCATGAACTTTTTTCTGAAGGAGAGTGGGGAACTGAGGAAGAAAACTGCAGTTAGATTCCAGGTCAAATAAACTTATGAGTAATAGAGTAATATGAGTAATAAAATCCATTTAATGCATGAAAATACTTGATAATGATGTAATTTCTTCTGTGAAAATATTTGCAGTTGACCAATGGTATAATGCCTTTAGTTTATTTTTGGGGTATGTAATATTGCCTGGCTTCCTTTTCTGCAGAGGAGTCAGCCCTTCCTGGTCAGTACCCTGGTTTATTTGCTCTGTGTGCCTGAAGGCCACAGCTGATGCCAGAAGTCAGTATCAGAGATGTTGTTTGTGGTGTTTTGTTTTGTTTGTTTTTCTTTAATACTTGGACCATGCCCCTTCCCACAAAGCTTAATGTGAAGGAAGAAACCAGAGGAAAAGGATTGTGATAGGAGTTGCCTGAGGTGATAGAATAACAGGATGACTTCTGAGACCTGTATTCTCAGCTCTTGATTTTTTCTAAATTGAATTTTCTGAAAGCATAGAAATATCCATGCAGGCATTCTCCATCAGCATTTTAATGTAAAGAAATATAGATGAGTCTTTCTGTTTATTGTTGCCCTGTGACTGTAAAACCATTGTGCTATATCTTCCAATTTAGATGGCAATACACTGTTTTTTAACTTGTTTGTGATAAGAGAGCAGATACTTTACAGGTACTAACTAAAACAGAACTGGAGGGCATATGGAATAGCACAGAGGGAAAAGAAGAGGGGAGGGAAGAGGTTTCTGAACCAAAATCTATATAGGAAAACAAATGAAACTCTCTACAGTAATACCTGCAGCTTTCCAGGGACAGAAAAACCTGTTTCTCTGCCATGGTAAGCCAGGTGCATGGTAGCCCTCCAAGTTAATTAATGTACACAGAAAGAAGCTGGTGAGCCAAGTCCTATCAGCAAGAGAATAAAACGCCTGAGACTATTTCAGTTAATGGGAAAGGAAAGCAGGAGGGAGAGAAATGCTATTAAATAAAGTGAAGAGATGATTAAAAAAAAAAACAACACATTAAAAATCAAAGCTTGAGTAGAAAATGCAGTAAGTGATGCAGATCTGTCCCACTCCTGGTGCTGCCTTCTTGTTTTCTGAACAGCATGTGGAAGACTGGGGAATGATCATGGTGAGGACTGGCCACCACCAAAAGAGACTGCTGCAGAAGTCAGCTATGGAGGGAAGGAAGTGCTCCCAAAACAATATAGTGCTGCAAGTAGTGATTTTTCTTCAGGTGAGAACTGACAGGACAGGCTTTCATACCTTAATGAAGGCCTTGTTTGGAGAAATGAGCTCAGAAAATGGCCAAGACATGTATATGGGGAGGAGCATAAAGGCACTGAGGATGTGGCTGGGCTCATGCACTGTGGAGCCTGAAGCTGGTAAGTGAAGCTTTGAATAGAGCAAAGAGAATGCGGTCACTGAGGTGGAAGAGATATATTTTTTAATTTTTTTTTTTAATAAAGAAAAAGTAATGAAATAGCTAAAAGAGTGAAGTGTTTGCCTGTAACAGGCTTGTCCCATCTCTGAACTAAGAAAAAAATAAGCATCTGAAGGAAGTGTTAGCCAAACAGAAGAAGGAAAAAGCAAAGCATGAAGCATCTTCATTAAATGATACTGGCTGTCCACAGTCTCTAACCAGTCTGAACTGCACGGGCTGCTGGGCTAATGCATACTTCACAAACTTGCCCTGTGCATGCTGGTAGATCTAGTGCATGAAGCACAAAAGCTCAATAAAAAGACTGGAAATACCCAAAAGTGCTGTTTGGAAGTGTTTTAGTTCTCTTAGTCAAAGCTTATCTTGAATATATCACATATTTCTCATTCCTATTAATTATCTTTTCAAACAACAACTTGATGGTTTGCTGTAGTCAGTTGCTCACTCGGCAGCCTGGACTGGCAGTTTCTTCAGGAATCTCTACCTTGTGCTGGTGCACTCGATGCACATCAAAGCTACCACATGAAAACAGGATGGCTGTCATAACCTATGGGAGATGAATACCTTTTTGTCTGGTCTCTTGTATATATTATTACTATTTTAAAAAGTTTGAGGAGGCCTCTTGCTTGAAAGAAGCCATTGTGCTTTACTGAATCAGAAGATTATGGGAATGATGAAGCTTATCTTTGGTGGGGCAATATCAGCCCTTTAAAGTCCCATCCTGTTTAGTTGTAGGAATGAGGGGATGATGGGCCAGAGAGGAGACACTGCTAGAGCAACAGCAGAAAGTCCAGGGTGGGGGCAACCCACACCAGAGGAAGAATGTTCCTGAGGGAATTGCTTGTGTCTCATGGCAGAGATGCCCCCGAGAGAATGATGGCCCATGTCAGAGCAGGGGATGGCAGCCAACACCACTGAGGGACCAGAGTAGAAGGAGAGTCATTGAACCTCGTATGGCAGAAGACACCATCCCATCCTTCAACCTCCTTTCCCACATTGTCTCCTTAACATCAGGAGTCTGGCTGGACCAAGTGTAAGTCATAGCAAAACCAAGAGAAATTGAGCTTAGGGAAGGGAGAGGATAAGTGTTTACGTTGGTGTCTGTTTAAAAGTCTGTCAATTTTTTCAACATCTAAACCAGTTACCAGGCACTTGTATTGTCTGTCAGTAAATTAAGTGAATATCCCCAGCTCTGCACTGTTACCTGTGATAGCAGGGCGTGAGATGACTCTTAAGAAATCCGTTTGAGCCATCTACTGTTATTCCAGTCATCCTGATATGGGCTTGTTGAGCTTGTTTAGGTATGGTATATCAATTCAAGTGTGAAAATGCATGTGGAAATGATGAGTATGTCATGAGAACCTGAACTTTTTTGTATCAGCTGCCTTTCAATGAGCAACTAGTCTTTGCAAAGATGTTGCTCTTTCCAATAGTTAGCACTTCGTTATGAACATAAATTACTTCAAAAGCGGGCCTGATGTGTGGTTCAGCATGGCTCATTTTTGTGGTTTTTTTTCTTTCACGTTTTATTATAGCTGGGGAGGTAAAGGAACCATTCTTTTTTTTTTTTTTTTTTAGCATTTTCTCTTGCAGTATAATAACTTTGTTAAATTTATCAGTTACTCGTTTAACAGATGTTGTTACAGAGAAGTGGGGTCTTCTGTTTTCAGTTCAGATTTTTTTTTTTTGTTCTTAAATATCACAGGTTTCTGTGCCTGAATTGCCATCAAAGGCTTTGGGATTCTTCCTTTCTTTAATACTGTTCTATAACTTTGTTTTCCCTTTTTGACATGACCTTCTGGGAATATGGAAAAGTACCTGGGGTGAGGACTATAGGCCGGGACCTTGCCTAGTACACATGGAGTGATGGGCAGGAAGGTAAGGAGGAGGTAGCTGTGTACTACTTCTCTCCCTGTATTTGAGCATATCCTATAGAAATACTAATCACAACATTTGTTCACTGGTAGTACACTGGCTCAGTCTCATCTGACTAGTGTGATCATCCAAACAATGCACTTGTTCTGAATAATCTAATTCCACAGCATTTTGTGCATAATGACCTTCCCTAGTCCCTATAGCATTATTTAGGCAGCAGGGGTATGTACTCCCTTCCCAAAACTCTTCTTTCTCTGTACCGTGTGGTTGGGATTTTTTGTTTGTTTGGTTTTTTTTCCTGTGGCTTTCCATTCACAGATTGCAAACTGGAGTAACTTTACTTTAATGCTACTGTCAGGACTGAGGTCCTGCAAATGTCTTGAGCATTCTTGGTGGTGTTTTTTGGCCAGGTGTGCTCATAGGAGCACACAGATACACTACCTCTTTCAGCTTATCTCTGGTGTCTCTGAGAAAGGCGAAAGCCAACGACAAAAACTGAAGCCCAACATGGATGGTGGGGATGCCTGAAACTACTTTATGTGGTACAAACTGTGGACGTTAATTTCTGTTTATCTGACTTATTGCAGGACCTCATTCCTAGAGGATGCATTAGAAGCCAAGAGTTTACTCAGGACATGAAAGGAAGCTAAACTAGTTAATGGAAAATAAATCCCCAAAGGAATGTTAGATGCATGAAAATATCTGAGTTGGGAAGTTGCTGAGCTGAAAGTAGTAGGAAGATGGGAGTGCTGGGCAAAAACAAGGTCCTTGCTATTCCCTAGGCATTCAACAGTGACTTTAGGTGAAGAGGAGGGTATTTAGACTAGATAGACCCTTGATCTGACTGAGTAAAGTACTTATTATTTAAATAACAGGTAAAATCATCCAAGTATAGTCTCTACTGTTAGAACAATGTTGCTGTCTCTTGATGTTTTTCTTAAAATGCTGGATGACCAGTCAGGATGTCATATGCTTTGAGGATTAGGGTCTTTGGTGGGAGTAGCTGCATCTGTTTCTCTTGACAATGGTGGAGAACAATGAGTTCTGTCCCCTATTTCTTCTCAAACCTAGATTGTTCCCTTAAAATTGCTCTTCCCTCTCCGTGAAGGACTGCCCTCTGAAAGGAGAGAGGGAGGTAGCCAGTGGATTGCTTTTACAAAGAGGTGCTGCCAGAGAGTTCAGCATGACAGCTCAGATAGAAGTAGCAACAAATGCTGTCAGGCAATGCTAAAGTAATACCAAGACCTATTCATATTTAATTAATCAATCTAGGATTTAGTTGCTAAATTACTATTTGACTTTATCTAAGAGAAGCATAACATGGGGCGAACAGCCAAAACGGCAGCTAAGAAAGAGGTTTCTTTTGTAAAACTTTGGGTACGTTAAGACTAGCTGCTTAAATGCACCATTCTGGGAAACAGAACAGTGTTGTCTTTCACCTTTTGAGTGTCTAATCATTGCACAGTTTAGAGAACTGAATATATTACAAGGCTAAACAATACTCGGGTGATCCAGTAAGTGTATTGGTTCATTTATTTTTTTTAATTAAATAACAAAACTTCATAGTATAGGTATTAAACTGCTGTAGGGAAGTAGTAAAATAGGTTTTAATGTAAAATACAGATTGTACCTAAGGGGAAAATATTCCAGAACACTTTCAAGGACTCTTAAAAGTAGAAGAGAATGTGTTTAATCTGATAGGCTCATCTGACTCTCACCCTCAATGGCCAATTCTTAAATGTCATTGGGAACTCAAAGGGCTTAAGTAGAATAGTTACTCTTGAACTTTTTACCCCAAAACTCTTCTGAGTAAAATTGAGCTGATGTATAAGCCCACAAGGAGCCAATGGAATGGCAAAATAAAAAGGGAAATGGAACTTACGTGTTTGGTGCAGTAGAACTAAACATAGTAAGGACTCCTGCATCTCTCCCTTGAGTTTCTATCTTCCTTTGAATAAAATAGTGTGGTGTTCTGGCACATATATAGGTATGGTGCAACGGAAAGGAGAGACGAAACTGTGAAAGCAAACTGGACAGTATGAAGAATACAGCTGTTCAAGGGTTTCTATACATTTTCTTGGTGTATGAATAAAAACTGAGGAGGAGGGGATAGCTCTTGTGTAAGAGGAGACTGCTCTGCAAAACTGGTTCAACCGCTTCCTGCTTGGTCACTTATTTCAGTGAAGCCCAAAGGGCTTTGAAAGAAAAGGCTGAATTTGCAGGGGAACTTAGAGCTTTTCTTAAAACAGATGAAAGTAGTATTGTCTTCCTTTGTTTCTCTGCACTTCAGTTTAAGAATGTAACTTAAACCACAAGTGATGAAGCTGGTCCCTTCCCTTTTCAAGTTCCTCTGGGAAGAAACCTAAAAAATACATCCCAAATTAGAGGGCTAATGGATATGCCGGATGGTTTACTTGGTATCTTGTTAAAACTGCTGAGGCTTGTTGTTTTAGCTTTGTAACTAGAATATAACTTTAGGTCAAAGGGAATCTCTGAATATTCATTTGGCTGGAAGACTGATGGGGGTAGGGCGAGAACAGATGTTGTTCTCAGTGTGCCATTTTCCGTAATGATTTATACAGTTCCAAAGATTTCTGGAATATATAGAAACTGAGTTTATTTCTCCCAGCATTTATTTTTTTTTGGTAATTGTATATTCAATATAAACCACTAATAGTTTGGATTTACCTATAGTTTCCTTGCAATTTTTAGCTTGTGTTGCCTATTGCTTACCTTGGACAACACACTGATCCCTTTCCGTGCAGGGAAGCTGACTGCTGGGAAAGGTGAACAAATGAAATTTGCAGGTCTGATTTATGTTCTTCAGAACTGCTTTGTCTCATAAGCTATTTCATTTAAAAAAAAAATTAGGCTCTAACTCTCTTGAGACTTGATCCCTCTCCATACAAAACAAGATTAACTATGCCTGTGTCACTTCTGACTGGCTGTAGAATTGTAACTGAGGAATTTTATGGATAGATTTATATTATCTGCCTAAGTTTGTGAGACTTCTTATTTATATTCACCAGAAGAATTTTCAAATGTAAACAACTTGAAAGGAAAAAAAAAGCTTATTCATGATGAGCAAAAGCAGTTGGCTGTGGAAGGGGTTGGTTCTTCTATTTCTAGCTCCTGCTTCTTTCTAGAAGATTGTGATGCCCTTTCTTTGTTGCTCTCCTAATGCTATGTAATGGCAAACCTTTATGCATCCCTTATGTTTTTTAGGCTTCTAATCATTCATCACTCTGGACTCTACCCCGCTAATGTTCCCATGTACTGAATGATGCTGTAAGAGATCTCCAGTTTTGCACTGGGAAGAACTTAGCTGAATAAAATGATTGTGGGATAAGTTCCTGTTTACACATGCCATTGTGGTGTTCCTCTTAGACAATGTCATGGCACTGACCTGTGGATCACGAGCATGACCTTCAGGCTTTCTCCTCAAGAATTGCTCTTACCCAGATATTTCCCATGCTTAAACTCATAATGAGGTTCTTGAACAGAAATAAGTCTTGTGTGCCCATGGTTAGACTGTGTGCAAGGCCAAATTGTTCTTTCACTTTCCTACAGTTCCGTGTGCTATGAAATCAACTTATTGATGCACAAGCTTGTGCATTATTACCAGAATTCTTGAGTTCTGCAAGTGGGATTTAGTTATTGCCTTTGATGCTGGATTAAGGTTGGAACTGGACTTTCAAGTTCAGAATTAATTTGTGGGGCTTTGAATAAAGTCAATTAATTAAAAAGTATCATAGAATGGTTAGGGCTGGAAGGGACCTAAAAGATCATCTAGTTCCAACCCCTGCCATGAGCAGGGACACTGCCTTCTAGATCAGGTTACTCAAAGCCTGATCCAACCTGGCCTTAAACACATCCAGGGATGTGTTTAATACTTATTCATGAATGTTTCCATGTGCCTGAATGTTGTTCAGGGGTATGCTGATTCACCAGAATATTAATTACTGATGATCCTGTAGGCAAGTGTTTGATATATATTTAAAAAATTATTCATGGAACTCTATTTATTTAAAAAAAAAAAAAAGTTATGTTGAAGAGGAGTGCTATACACTTCTTAATAAACTACTAATGTAAATTGGTTTGATAACGCCGTTAAAAGAGCTGGAATATCATGCAAATTAAAACTAGTCAAAATAATTTGGTGAATACTTACCAAGTAATTATTTCTCTAGACCCATTAGGGCCATTTTGAACTTACCAATACAAGAGAAGCTATGTTTAAAGAAAAAAATATTTGAGAACAAATAGTAAAAGTTGAGGTAGATAGAGACTTTAAAACCATTTCATGGAAATCTCAATTACTGGAGGTATTATCATATACGGTTTCCAAGTAGCATTTTGCAGCTTCTATCTAATATGAATTTTCTTAGTTATGCTGGTTACAGATTAAAGTTATGCTCAGACTTACAGGTAAGCCTTTTTGGTTTACCTTAGAGAGCGATGTTGATTTAGACTTGACTGCAGTACTATGGATTCCACTGATGGTCTGTGTCCCAGCAGGGACAGACAGAAGCTTAAGGAATACTACAATAAACTGTGTGTGTGCACAGAGAACAGCTCATTTTCCTTCTTGGCCACTCAGGAATTTCAAGTCCAAGTCTGCTCCTGTTGTTTTACTTACTGATGGACTTGCCCTCCATAAATGAGAATGAGGGCACATACAAGGTTTTCTTTAGTTATTTTTTTACATACCTTCAGTGACCTTAAATAAATCTAGCCTGTAACACCATTCAAGAGTGTTGGAATTACTTACCAATGACTTCCATTCAAGTCTGTGCTCAAACTTGAAGAAGTGAATTCTTACCTTGGTTTGTTCAAAAGCAGTTTTCACTAGTAAGTACAGTTCCACTGAACTCTTTCCAAAACCTCACTCTGGACTAATTATTGTACAGGCAAATGATTATTGCCAAAAAGCTGCTTGCTTATTTACATCAAAGGAAATAAATCAATTAAATAATTAACTGTCGTGTATCTGACAAGACACGACTATGGATGATACTTCTTTCATTAATATATACCTGATTTTTTTCTTTTCATTTTTTGTTTTTGTGACAAATGATGGAAATCTCAGTTTAAATTTAAGGTTTAAGCTGAGGTAGTGTGCATTAGAACAAATTTACCACAGTTTATGGGGAAAAAAGGTGTATGTTATCTGCCTGACTTTAACACAGGTGTGTTTGAGGCCTGTGATGATTTTAACTTTGCCATTAATTTCAAGCAGCTTAATTCAGTGGTGGTTTTTTTTTTTTTTTTGGTTTAGCAGAAACCTCTCATTTTCTTATAAACTGAAGCAAATGCTACTTGTTCTGCTACCTGGCCTTCCCACCCTCTAGCTATTTCAAATGAGATCCAGCTGAGGTATATCTGTTAAACACTAGAACAGGCTTCCTAGAGAGGTTGTCAATGCCCCAAGCCTCTCAGTGTTTGAGGGAGTTGGAAAATGCCCTCAATAATATGCTTTAACATTTGGTCAGTCCTGGAGTAGCCAGGCAGTTGGATTAGATGATTGTTGTAGGTCCCTTCTGACTGAACTATTCTATTCTAAATTCTCATTGCTGTCTAGGATATCAAATTCTACAAATGTCATAAGTACAAAAAGCCGGGTACAGACAGACTGGCTTTGCCCATGTGGTAGGAAAAGCTGTTCAGCTTCAGTACCAGAGCCCCGGGAGCATGACACCATGGGAGGAGAAACTTGTTGATAGCTGCAGCAGAAGTGTTACCAGAACAAGTTAATGAGCTGCTCTCTTTTGGTCTCTTGTGGTGAATTCCAGGAAAAAAACTGGCAGGCTGTTTGGCCACAGTATTTCATCTGGCACAAATACCTGCTGATCTGCTACAGATTACCAGATTCCTTGTGTGCATGTTACCAAATAGCAATGAGTTCATTTATAGTTTAATAAAGAAAAAGTATCCTGAATACAGGTTTTTTAACTGACAACCCGCCCACCCGTACACTATTAAAAAACCAAACAAGAAAATAGTACCTTGCATTTCCTTCACCCTACCTTATTACTCTTTATAACTTCAAAACTCTCTTCATTTAGGTCCAGTACCCACTCGGTGATGTACTTCTTCATAATTACTTAAGCTGACTAGAATGTAGTCTTATGAATATAAAATTCTAGTGGTTATTCTTCCTTGATGCAAATGCATTCCAATTTCTACAATGTGATTTCCACTTTATTTCATGCATGCTGAAGCAAGGAATTCACTTTGTCTCTCTGGGTAATATTTCATATGTTATGAGTCCCTTGGTGACCTCAAACTGTAAGCATTGAATGCCCAAATGCTTCTAAACTACCTCTTGTCCAACTATTTCTTTTCTGGCTGCTTATTCACACCTACTTGCCAGTAGTCTACAAGGGTTATGCTTTTAGTCAAAAGTTATTTTATTTATTTATTTTTTTCTTTTAAGAGTTGAGCAGGTTGTTTTTCTTTCATAAAACTTAAACCATAACCCTGACCTGTTTTTCATGGGGATAAACCTGAAACCTTATCAAATGGAAGAGGTGTTCAGTCCAGTGTGAGAAGAACCTCACTAGCTTAGTTAGGCATCCAAAATGTAATTAGAGGAATGGAGTTAAGCATGTATTTCTTGTCAGGTTTCCATTGCTGTGGTGCTGTGATTAGTTAAATTGTTTGAACCAGTTAATTAGACTTGAAGAGATATAAATATGAAGATGTGGGTGCTAATAAAAGAGACCTGTAAGACTACAAAATTGTTGTTAGCACTGCTTTTTAGATAGTGCTTTGATGCTGTGCTGTTTTGTCTCAAAACTGAATTCCAGAAGATTGAAAGGCAGAATTCCTTGGTTTGCAGAATGGTTTTCATTAGTTTTGGTATGTTTTGGTATTTATGAAGATGACAATGCCAGTAGGAACATTAGATTACAAGGGTAACTCTGAAAAGGTCAGCAGGTCTGCCATGCAATTTGTCTTGTTCAATTAGGCTTTATATTGATACCCTGTCTGTCTAACCAATATGGTAATCACTTCAAATATAAATAATGTGTGGGAAATTATTGTATATTTGTGTTTGAAAAAACAATCAGAACCCTGAACAGCTCTAATGACAAAGCTAATTAAGGTTTAAGCTAAAGTGTGTGATTCTATGTTGGCTTTGATCATTAACTCTTGTAGTCTACTTGATTTAAGAATTTAATAGGCAAAAGAACCATCCAGCTGTGGCATCTGTAAATAAGTTATGAAATACTGTCTGGTTTTCATTACTTATCTGAATGAACAGATATCCAGAATTAATCAGAAACGCATGAGGCATATTCACTACATCTCCTTTAACCTAAGGCCTGTTGCTGTGATTCAGCATCATACTGCAAAAGTCAAAATATATTGACCTGTATAATCCTCCAAAATGCTTGCTCCACATTTTTACTACATGTCTGATGCTGTTCAGTGGAATGTAAAGAACAGTCATCTACTTTGATTTGCTAAGAGAAATCAAGGGAGGATAAGTGCCTTATGTTTACGTAAAATAGATGTAAACAGCAAATAATTCGGGACAATTAGAATTTCAAATCCAACCATTTAATTATCTGTTGTGGCTTGCCAGTATCTAAGGATTTTCTTCATTTGCTGTAACTCTGTGTTCCAACAATTCCGAAGTAAAATCAGAAATGACAAAAAAGAGCAGGAGGTGATCTTTCTTGTGCAGTCACAGCTACCTGCCTGATTATTTCATAGAATGGACTTTCTTAATCTTAATGAAACAGAAATACTCTTTTAAAATTCTACATTGCAAAAGAATGTTGCAGGAATTCAAGTAAATTGGAATAAAACTTATGAAGGTATACTTCTTGCTAGTACTAATGCTACTAAGGAACATAAGAGATTAGTATTTGGAACAACTATCATAGAATGGTTAGGATTGGAAGGG
>NW_010338997.1:0-1433 GCF_000700745.2 Antrostomus carolinensis
CCCATCATAAAAGGCCACCAGATTGGTCAGCAGAGAACAGCAGTACACATACAACTGTCAATCACTGCCAGAGGCAAGGTCAGAAGGGCAAGCAGTGCTGCTAGAATGGCTGATTAGCCTGCAGATCAGAGCAGCTGCCCGGTGGCCAGGGGAAGGGAAAGGGCACTGTGGGAAGTCAAGCTAGGGAGATTTATCATTAAAAAACCCACTTTCTTCCACAAACTGGAGCTGAATTTGGAGGACGAAAGAGAAAAAAAGGGAGAGAGTTGCCTCCTTTCCAGCTCAGGTCATTATCTGCATTCACCAACTCTAGGGTCCTCTGCTCCTAACTTGTTCTTGTTTTCTTGACGATGTGGCCAGTTTGAACTAGTAGGCAGCAACAGCAGTACAGGACACAAACAAAGCATGTACAATTCAAGATATGTTGGAACACCAAGACCAACCCAGAGCAACCCCAGATTGTATTTAAGATTACTGTAATTGATTTTTTCCTTCCTTGACTCCAGGGTCAGCGCAGGAATAGAATGGCCCTGATATCAGAACAACCTCAGAGACACTCACAGTCATCACCTCATCTGAAGGCTGCTGCTACATCTGCTCTGAATCTGTCAGACAGACCTCTACAAGCTCTCCTCCTTCTTCACATGGGGCTAGATATGAACTAGAGGGCCCAGGTAACTGTTACATTACACACAGGAACACTACTATGCTTCTACACCTTCTCCTAGCATGAGCATTTCCCCTAACACCCTTTCTAGGTGCTTTGCACTTTTGCAGCATGAAACAGCCTGAGTGAATTAGACCCCAAAACCTACCATGTGAGTGCACTATGCAGGATGCTTCAGCACAAGCATTGTTTTAAATGCATGCATTTCTCAGGCACATACAGAAGTACACATGCATTTTTGTTTGCTTCAGAATAATACAGCTCTCCAGTCTTCAGAAAGGGATCATCAGAAACCAGGTAATAACTTTACTGGACAAAATTCATCCAAAGGAATGACATTAATTCCTTTCAAGATTATGAATCTATTCTGGAAACAAAATTTGGCAAATAAGAACATTAAAAAGTTCATCCCATTTAAAATAAATGCCATTCAGAAAAACTGCCTTGATAAGGGGTTCAAGATCTTTTGCATAACAGTCTTGAGAGCAGCCAGCCATTCAGATGTAGTTATTATTTGTCTACCATGTAGTGTGTTGGCATATCACAAAGGTTTCAGTCATTTCAGCTCAAGCGTAGCTGACCATATTCCTCCTCATTTCTATTCAATATGACAAGCCTGGAGTGACCAGTCATACATCACAAATAACAAATTGCTCTAAGACTGCAATGGAAACTTTGAGAATGTCTCTCTTTGGAAGATAATTCTGAGTGGTTAACTCAATTCATTCAACCAACAAAATCACAAACAAAAATGGCCTGAATTTCC
>NW_010338997.1:1455-5794 GCF_000700745.2 Antrostomus carolinensis
CCCCAGTGATACCATAGCTGGATGATCACAGTAAGCTGTGAGAAGGGAAAGTAAATTAAATGAGGTCAGTATTTGCAGTGTATCCTCTCACCTTCATGGCTTTCACAGCCTGGGATCCAGAGTAATCAAATTCCCCTGCCTGACCGATCGACAGACCCCCAGATCCTAGAATGAGAACTTTGGAGACCTAGAAGTGTCAAACAGCATGAAAAAAAAAAAATCAGTCCCATTGTAGTGGATGTTGAAATAACAGAGACCATACAGCACTGAACAGCCTCAAATTACAAAACCTAAGTTCTAAAAAGAGAAGAAAAGTCACCTCCAAAACCACTGCAGTTTTACTTCTATGAATATTTCTACTGGACTTCTCCCATATCTCTCTGGTTAGAGAAACACACAACTTACACATAGGGTGTACAATAAACATGTTAATTGTATCATGTGTTTATAGACAGCCATGCCTCATATTGGCTGCCCACAAAGTCCAGCTGCCTTCTAAAACAGGAAAACTGTATGAAATTCAGCTCACATTAGGAATTTCAGACTTATTTGCTAAGCAACAGAGCATCAACATTATGCTGCCAGCACAAAATCTCATGGTCAGATTACCCTGCAGGACCTCTTATACTGCTAAGAGAGTACCTTTCTTGGGAGAACTACAAAGAAAAAATACATGAAACATCAGATCTTAAAACTTTCTCAAAGAAAAGGGAGTCAGTAACACAAGAGATGCCTGATGATGGTGAGACAAGCAGCTGACAGGCCTTTTGTAAAGGAAGCCTCCTCTGACTTCCATGGTCAGCTTTTTGTGCCATTGTACCTTGGGTTCAGTGGGAATTAACTAGCTCCTAGCATCACAGACAGGCATGAATAACAGGTACCTGTACACTGACCTCCACTCTGGAAGCTGTGGCTCCAGCCTTGGGCAGGACTGAGGAAATGGTAGTGCCTTTCCCTCTCTTAACCAGTGAAATAAACGAATCAAATAGGAACTAGGAAAAATAAACACATGTATTTAATTGCCAAAGTAGAATTAAATAAATCACAAACAAAGAAGGAAAAAACAGGCCATTTGTGAGCTCAAGCTATCAACTCTGCTCTGCTGCCTTCAGAAGGCAGATTTACACCATCAGAAAGGAGGGGATCAGTATCTGAAATTTATTTAACAACTTTGACACATCTGACAAAGCTGCATTCAAGAAAGTGAGATCATATCAGGAAGAACACACATATCAATCATGTCTGTATGCTCTGCTTGTATATGGCTGGCAGTGTAACAAATGAATGTGCATTAAAAGCTAAAATACAGAAAAGCACACACTTCACTAGCTCAAGGGAACCACCTGGAATGGAGCCTGCTACAGAGCTGGGATCTGAACAGGTACATCTAAACATCAGTTGTGCTACATCAGTATTGTCTTTCCAGAGGAGATCCCAGATCAGCTGTGTGTGTACTATGTTATTAAACCCATCCCAGCAGTGGGAGTGCACAGACTTGGAAAAGACACAGCTGAGAGTTGTTTTCAGTTCTCTGAGATTCACTAGTCAATCAGATTGCTAGGAAACTTCTTGATATCAAGAGATTTACTTGCAGGTTTAATCAACATCATCAAATTAAGATTAAAATAAGCACGTTTATGCATTCTTCCATCTTCCTCTCAAGAAATGCTAAATAGTTTATTTATGTTCAGACATGCCTCCTCTGCCTTCCACATCCCCTGTTGCTGCTTAGTCATACTCTGTGACTATGCAACCAGTTATTATAGAATTTGTGCGAAGTCACAGATGGGGGATTAAAATTTCATTTCACTTAGGAGAACCAGAGTGAAGAAGTGTGAATCTATTTACATAACTCTACAGTAATTATAAAATTTGACAGTGGAACTAAAATGTATTAGAAAATTAATGATTTTATTACAAAGCATGTGGTTAGTATTTTTTTCTGTTAGGATAAAATCCTTTTCCTTTTGCAATCACCCTAGGTACAAGAGATTTGAGCCTGATCCTGCAGAGGCTTATGCACTTCAGTAATTTCCAACACACAAATAATCCCACCAGGACTCAAAGCATATACACCATATGAATGGAATCCCTGATCCAGAGCACACAGAAGTCAATAGATGCCTTGCTGCTGATTGTAATTAGCTGCAGATCAAGCTAAGTAGACACAAGCCTATGCATGACTGGGCCCTCTGTTAGGATCCAAACATTTCCAAAACCAAGATTTAGGACAATCACTGACATAAAGACTTGTCACTGTAGCTGATACATATCTGCCATCTGAAAGCAAGCCCAGATCAGCTCATACAATACCTCCGTGTCTCTTGGCCCAGGATTTGCATCTGGGTAGAACTGTGCTGTGAAAATCGGTCTGGTCTCATGCATAATTCCCTGCAGGAATAAAAACAATTGTCTTAGACACCTCCTTGCAAGCAGGGAAGAGAACAGAAAGTCACACCTTATCCCTGTAAACACTGAAGGCCAAAGGACTGGGTTGTTCCTAGGGACTGCCAAATTGACACCCATTTCATTCCCTGTCTTCAAACAGTGTCTTATCTGAGGAGTCATTGAACCCCTTGCACTTCTGCTAACACTCTAATGCCTGTATAACCCAGAGCTGTGAGACAAGAAGCATAGTGGAGACATCACTTTCACTACAACAGCAAACACTACTAAGTTGTAAGCACTCAACAAAGCAGGTTGGCTCGTCTCCCTCAAGAGGTAACCCTGGACCAGGCAGAGAAGAAAAACATACATGGCAAGAATGTTACAGACAAGGCTGTTACGGAATGAATGGTTTTACCATCCTGATTTGGTTGGTTCTGTTACAGGACAGTTGGAATTGGGTCATGCTCTTCACTTCCATAATTCACTTTAAATATTGACATAGGGCCTTGCACATGCTCTCTGCCCTGGGTCGTTGTCAGGCCTGTGATGAAGTGGGATCACTGCTCTGGACAAACGGCAGCTATGAAATTTGGAGACAATGCTTGTAGTTTCAGTTGCAGCCAGGAAAAACAGACTTCTTATTTGCATGGCCTGATAGCACCAAGCAGCATGGTCCACTGGGAGACTAGCCTGTAGCTGTCATTGCTAACAGCCCCCAATTCCAGATGAAGCAGAGAAGTCCCTCGAGAGGAAATCCAGGAAAAAATAGTTCTGATACAACCTGCTCCCCTCAGGAATGCACAAAGGAGTCCCAACGACTCCTGTAAGGCAACAGTGCCATCCAGAGTTGCTCAGTGGGATGCTAGGATAGGACAGGAATGAGAGATGAGCTACTGACCACAGCTGATCCATGATTGCATGAGTTTCTGCTCTCAGAGTAAAGAATGTCATCAGTCTGTCATGTTTTCCCTGAATGCTCATGTTACTTCTAGTTACACACAAATACCTTTTAAAAATATTCACACCATAGCTTGTCAGTGTTTGGAAACCTGTGTTGACCCTGTCCAGCTGTGATGGGTCAGGTCCATCACAAGGAATGTTTTTTTTTTTTTCTCTTTCAAACAGAAGAATGCAACAGACTGCACATGAGAGCTCATCCAACCCTCTTCCTGTTTGTGCATCCCATGCTAGAAAAACATTGTTCTTTGTCCCTCTCCATCTACAAAGGTTTAGGAGACTGATGCTGCTTTGGGGCTCACAGAAATGGTCCTTTAGCTCACATAAAATAAATTCATGCTTCTAGACCCAGAGGACTCATGTCCAACCTTATCACCTGCTTTATGCAAAAGCACCATCCCACTTGTCTCCAAACTTCAGCTAAAGCAAACATGAAAGGCCTGGAGATGAAAGGGTTCCATTTGTCAACACAGCTAAAATAAACTAATTTCACATATGGAACTGAACTGCTCAGATTTTTTTGTATTAATATCTTGTTTGGTAACATCTGTCTCTGTTCAGATACATTAGTAAGGATAAAGAAAACAGCAACTGACAAACAACAAACTTATTCTAAAACCATCAGCTGGAAACTACTGCTCCTCGGTCCTGCAAAGTATGGCCAGGAAATGCCACAACAGCACTGTTCAGTCTGCCTGACTTGATGTGGGGCATTTATACAAAACAATGGAGAGCCACATTCCCGTGAGGGAAATTGCTTTTCAAAATACCTTATTTTCAATGATTTTCTGATAAATAACAAGACTTCCCTGACTTGTACAACACTGGGCCTAACGGACAAGATTTAAAACAGGCAATTAAAAGTCTGAGATATGTCTCAATATCTGTCTGACCTTGTTAGAACTGAGCTATGACATAGTGTTCCTTCCTATGCTTCTCCCTGTTCAGCTGTGAACCTCCAGAGGCCAGGCATATTTAATTTTAATTTTTTTTC
>NW_010338997.1:5820-7048 GCF_000700745.2 Antrostomus carolinensis
TCTACTTTAGGTCCTTTAAGTTGTTCTCTAGAGGTAACTGCCTCTATCTCTTATGACCTTAGTCTCCTTGGAATTCTATTTACAGTAACAGACCAAATAAGACTGCAATAATATTCCTTTTCTGTGCTGGGCAACACAGAACCAACACAACAAAACAGTGACACAGACTAATGCATCTGTGGCACAAGCCCTAAGACAACAGTAACTGAGAATGATGGAAGTTAATAAAGCAGCAGTTCAAGGGAAATCCCAAGGTCAGGCTTGCAATCCTACACTTCAGGCTAGTATGGAGAACAGTGGTGATGGCTCAGCCCCTTTGGGGCTTTAATGCAGGGCCCCAAGTAAAGTAGATGGTCAGATCATCAAGTTGAGTCCTGATAACTAACTATAATCTGATAGGAAGCTTCTAAGAGGTGAAATAAAGTGAGATGGAGCCTTGTCTCACTAGAGGCTGCTATGTGCAGGTACCTGGAAAGCACGAGCTCACCTCATTTGTTTGATCATTGGCATTCACAAAAAGAGGTTTCCAGCCAGGTGGGAGGGTAAAGCTGTCGATGGCATAACCATGGTTCTGAGCAGTGATGACAGCCTGTCCACTCACCACATTCAGGACAGGCTGGTTTTGTCCTCTGAAAGAGAAAGGATTAGAGAAGAGGGGAGGGAAGTGCTAGATGGGTCCAAATGCCACAATGAGGAAGAGCTGATAACTGTAGGGCTACACATAGCAGTTCCATAGTAGCTGTTCAATACTGGCAGCCAATCTCAAAATAATAAATCCTAGGATAAATTTTGCTGTCCTTCAGTTTGATGGGGATCAATTACATCAGATACTTTCAATACACCCTTACAAAAACAATGCATGACAGGCCAGTTTAAATTAAAGGCAAGAAGAATGGCTGGAATAAAGAAGTAATGTTGCTGCCATGCTGGCTCCCATTAAGGCACTTCAGAAGCAAAGCATTGGTGCTCTGTGGCCTTTTGCAATGCTGATCTGGTCTATCTGGGCCCCGGGGAAGCAAAGAGCCGCCGCACCTGTTGGCCATCTGCATCTTGTAGGAAGTAGCTCCCGCTCCTATTCCAGTGATTAGATTCCCCATGCTAATTCCAAACAAGGGCTCTGGACGATTGCTCTCCAGGACCTAAAATGAAAAGGTTTTCAAGAGATACTGGAGTGTCTCTGTTCAGCAATTCCAGCATAAACCATGCTAGCTCCCTCACAGTGGGGAAG
>NW_010338997.1:7096-32654 GCF_000700745.2 Antrostomus carolinensis
CTACAAAGGAAAGCTTCCTCCTCTCCTCTGCTTCAGAGGAAAGCCTCAGAGCACAGCTCTGTCTTGGTCTACGTGAGGGGAATAAGCAAGGACATTCTGCATTACAGCCATTTAGTGTGTGACATCAGTTCAAATAGGAGCGCTGTGAAATCAGGGCTGTTCTTTCATAAGGTCAGAGAGGTCCTGAAAGAGCACAGGGTACTCCAAGGCACCGGTAAGGTAACCGTGTTTACTATGTATTGTTCACTAAGGTCTGTATAGCCTTAATATAACTACTGGTCTGGAGACAACTCCCAGTGGATCAAGGTGAGGAACATTCCAGGCAGTTGAAATGACTGAATGACATTTAGTCCAAATCATGTTAGTACAACCAACCTTTTAGATTTCAGGCACCTGAAAAAAAAAAAGGCAAATAAAGAAGAATAATCAGCCTATGGCTATTACACTGTACCTTTCTGACATTCTGAATCACTTCCTGGGCCTTCATGGGATCCCCTGGACCTCCAGAAATTATGAGCCCATCATATTCCATAGTGGTGAAATCATGGTTCCATGGAACCAAATGCACTTCTGCACCTCGCTAGGAAAAAACAAGGGAACAAGAAATGAGGAGGAGGGGAAGGAATGAATTTGTGTCAGGAGCTTGTTCCCACGCTCTCATGTCCCAGAGGAGGAGTTTGGATTTCAGTCTTCCCTTTGCCAGGGACAATACTGAGGTTTCTCTCCACTACCTGACCAGATTATTTTCACAAAGTTGGCAGACTTAGTGTCTCTGAGCCACCTCAGCATTTGTCAAGCTTGTCTGAAATTCACTAACGAGATCAGAACTTGCTAATGGAATGCAAAATAAGTGTGCATGCACACATGTAAAATATGTTCACTTTCACATGGTGTATTGATCCTAACTGCTAAATTAGGGCTTCACAGCCTCGTTCTGTGATATGCTAGAAATAGTTCTGCACATCCAGAATGGGACAAACATCCAAGCCAACTAAAACCAGGGAAACACTGTACATCTAGAGAATGAGAGGTCACTGCCTTTATCCCTCCTGTGTGGTTAGAGAAGTGAGGACTGCTACATCACTGTGCTAACAACAGAAAAATGTTTTCACAGAATCATAGAATTAAAGAATAACTCAGGATGGAGGGACATCAGGAGGTCATCTAATCCAATCCTGACTCAAAGCAGGGATAATTTCAACTTTAGGTCAGGTTGCTGAGGGCATTGGTCAGTTGAGTTTTTAATATCTTCAAGGACAGACATTCCACAACTTCTCTAGGCCTGTTTCAGCCATTCACCACCCCCATTGCAAATTTTTTTCCCCTATTTATTTTTTTTACAATGTTGGGTGGACCTTCCTTGGTTGTCCTTTAGGGAAGCTGTGGCTTGTCCTTTTAAAGCTCACCTTCCAGGAATTCTTCTCATGGCTGAGAGACTGCAGCACAGGTCTCCTTCCTTATCCCCTCAATACAGTGTACCAATTTCAGAAAACCCCTCCCAGTCCATAAAAATAGTTCTTAAAAATTGTACCTCGTTTTAGGAGGGCAATTGCTTCTAGAATGGACGTGTCAAGGTGGAAGGAAGGCTTGTGAGTACAGGCGAGGCTTTCAGCAAAGCAAAACACGAGATGAAGGACATGAAGCACTGACCTACCTTTACTAGCAAACGGATAACGTTGTGCTTCAACCCACAGTCAACAGCTACAACCTTAATTGGATTCCCTCTGCCATAAACTTTGACTTCCTATAAAAAGACAGACCATGCTGTAAATGACAGATTGCCCCCGGCCCCTAAAACACAGGGAAGATGGGGAGCAGAATAACTTCACCAGCATGCAGCAACTGGTACTTAATAATCAATTTACATGGAAATTTTCAGAAGCGCTGCAGACATTAGCGCTTCCTTCATTTTTCTGTGAAAGTAGAAGTTAAAATGCTCTCTTATACACGGTTGATTACAGCAGTAACAGTAATTCCTAAGAAATCACTTGTTTCCATAGCTAATGGCAAGCTTTTTTCCTATGTTTCACCTCATTAGCAGTGAAGCAGCAAGCCAGTTCTCATACATTATTGCAGCCCAAGAGAAATGCCAGATACACAGTGAGAGATTTTTCAGCTTGAAGTGAAGTCATCCTGCTGATGCCAATGGAGCAAGGCTACTCCATGCCAGCTACAGATCTGTCACATTAAATGCCACCCTGACCCTTCAGTCACAGTAAGACCAAAGCATATCACAGCTGGAGATGTCTTGTGAGTGACCTCTAGTGCATCAGAGCAGTACAGATGAGGCCAAGCACGCCACAGAGCATGACTTCTGCTCATGTGGACCTGGCAGTTTCACAGAATCATTAAGGTCAGAAAAGACCTCTAAGATCATCCAGTCCAACTGTCAACTCAGCACAACCATGCCCACTAAGCCATATCCCTGAGTGCTACATCTACACGTTTCTTGAACTCCTCCAGGGATGGTGACTCCACCACTTCCCTGGGCAGCCTGTTCCAATGTCTGACCACACTTTCAGAGAAGAAGTTTTTCCCAATATCCAACCTGAACCTCCACTGGCACAACTTGAAGTTATTACCTCTCATCCTGTTGCTGGTTACCTGGGAGAAAAGATCAACCCCCATCTTGCTACACCCTCCTTTCAGAGAGTTGTGGACAGTGATAAGGTCTCCCCTCAGCTTCCTCTTCTCCAGACTAAACCCCAGTTCCCTCAGCCGCTCCTTGTAAGGCCTGTGCTCCAGACCCTTTGCCAGCTTTGTTGCCCTTTATATTACATGTCAGACAACACTTCTCCTCCTCTTCCAGCTGCTGTTCCTTGACCCATTCCACAGTGTCACCAGTCCCAAATCTGGACCATTATGCTTTGTACACCCATGTATCTACTGATCACAACTAGCATGGAAGACAGTGAAGTCAAACCACCGTATGTTATGTGTGCCTTGATACTGCAACACACAGACATACTGACAGACAGCTGTAGCACTGATGTAGGGTTATTTATGGACAGTTTCCTTCTGAAACTTGATGGATTATTTTACTTGTTACATGACTACAGTTAGCACCAGGCTGGGATGTTATTAATAAGCACATAAGGGAGCCTTCTTCCTTCTAAAAACAAATTCTGTGCTTACCTTCAGTTATGCTCAGCTTCTGAAAGCTGATATTGATAAATGTACTTTATCCAAAGTGGCTCTTCTCTTGTGCAATACACCAATGAGGAAAAAGCATCTTTTTAAAATTATTTTTTAATTTTTTTTTAGCTAGGTAACTCCCTTTTAATCAGTTTCCCTGGCATTCATATTTCACAGCTGGGCCCCATTACAAAAAGATGCTAAAATCCATGCCAAATATGCCTGGTGTGGGGTGACAAACTGAATCTTTTTATAGGAGGATTATGACCAGCCAGAAAGAAAGATATTCCCTCTCCAGGGAATCCAAGATGAAGTTTATTAGCAGAATATTACAACTCCTCCCTTTGCATTATTCTAACTCAGTTCTTGTTTTAACTTTTATCTTCTCAAAGATTGAGATGAAGAGATTTTTAGGATGCAAGTGCATGTCCTGTGTGAGGACAGCTCTGACTGTTATCAGGAGTGACTTACTGCCATATCAGACTGGAAGGAAATGAGGAAGACTGGAAGAGATGAGGTGCAAGGAGCCACCTCCCTTCACTACAAAGCTTCAAGCTGCAACACATGAACCATCAATGGTCCCTAATCCACCTTTGAGGACAGGACTCAGCACAGAGCTGGTAGTATTACCATTGCTGTTGTGACTCCTGCTGTGTAATGCTGAAAGGAGATTTTTCTACCAGAACGTATCCAGTACTTCATACTACATAATCAAATGGCCAAGTACTCCATAATCCCTTTTGAGAATGAGTAGAATGGAAATTATATTGAAACTGGGTCTTGTTAGATCACTTAAAGCTTCTGATATGAAGCTGTGCCTGACATCAAATATGACAGTATATTCACAGTCACCAATAAACAAGTGGATTTTACTTCCACAGTCCATAGTGGAACTGTACCACTACACAGGAATTGTGTGAGTCTTCTACCTGCTGTCCTTCAGGCTTCTGGGAGGTGGGCTTCAAAAATCTTTAAAAGATTAAGGTGCTCAGTTCTTCCAGAAACTAATACAGGTCATGGGCTAAGAAAACTCACTCTCCTTTTTAAAAGGGCGTCTGGAGATTCACTCAGTTCCCCACAAAATCCATGCTTAAAAATCTGCAAAACATTATGAAGCAAAGATCTCCCTCAAAGGTTCTCCTTGGCTGTTCTAATGGCCAGAGGGAGTTGTGGGACAAGACTGCTTTGAGGTACTTTAACTACCTCACTCTCAAAATTCTTCCCTGTCCAATGAATTAGACTCTGATTCGTTACAACATTTCCTTCAGCAGCAAGACTGATTTTAGGTGTTGCTGTCTTCACAACCCTTCCTGCACTTCACACACTTATTATTGCTCTGTACTGCAGAGCACTGACATGTGCGTCTGGCCAAAGGATGTCTAGACAGAAACCAGACTGGGAACTGGATCAGAGATCTGTTAAAATATATTCCTTCTAAAGCCAGAGAATTTCCCCTCTCTGTTCACTGCACAGCCTATTAAAAACTGTCCCAGGCTGAAAGGATGATGCAGGAAGGGAGCAGTGTAGGAGAGTAGAAACTCCTGCTGGCAATAGTGCTGAGAACAAAAAGACTATGTGGGGCTGTTTGTGAGGACAGAGCTGACCTTTTAGCTTGAAGTGGTTAAATACTTCTCATCTGCGTTGGGACAGTGACCATCACATGCACCAAAATAAACATCCAACAAAAGTTCCTGCACAATACTGGCAGTTTTCCATGTTCCCTGCCCTGTACAGGCGATGTTAGCAAATAGAGCCTACACCACTAGCATCTAAAGAATGGTGGGAAAAAAAAATAAAAATCAATCACTCCTAATTTCCAATTGATAAGCAGATACCCAATCTTACTGTATCCTGATTTACATGAAAATAGCTGTTTGGCAACAGATAGATAATCATGTCCAGTAATTACCAACATTGAACAGCTTACTTCATTTTCAGCTTTATTTGTGATGTCGCTTTTTAAGCCTATAAAATGAAGTTATAAACATAATGAGACCACCAAAGCTCCATTAATCTTATTGTATCTCCCTTTTAGAAGCTATCTTTACAGTAACTCTGTCTTAGTAATGGCAGAGTTTAGCATCAGCAACCTTACCTATTTCTGAGTTACTGCTCAAAATGGCTCCACCTGCACCTTGCAATCATAGATCACAATCTCAATAAGCAATTGCCATCCTTCTGTGTAGCACCAAGGCCCTGACTCAAAATACAGTGGAGGCATTGGACTGAGGTGGTGAGATCCCTGAAGGTGAGATTTGCAAGGCAGCCTGTGTATTCCAGTGGCATCCCAGGTAACCAGTTACTACTGTAAATCCAAGCCTGGATGGAGACTGCACTTCAAATTCCCACTTGCTCACTGGCCAGTCTGTTCAGGACTGCTTTGCACTCATGCACCAGCTTGTGTGCAGAACAGGACACAAGCAACTATTAGCAGAACTCTTCCGGAGCCTCACTGATCTGGAAGGAGCTGCAAACACCATAGTAAGTATGGAATACGTAAAAGGGACTCCTACACTCAGCTCTCACTTCAGTCAGTGAGATTAAGCACCCAAGGCACTCTTTATCCCACAATTAAATCCTCAAAGGGTCCACAATTTAAGATGTTAGCCCTTGCACTGGAATAAGAATAGTTACTATTTTTAGTATGGACTGGTTTGCTACATCCTCACGACTTGTAATCTTCTTCTCAGCTTGTGGTTGAACGTAGTTTGCATGCCCAGCTAACAGAGTACAAACTTAACTGCTGTTTTGTACATATCTGTAGACAAAGCAGCTAATGCCAGTAATATTAGATCCAAGGGATTCCTAACTTGGTCTCTTTCAGAAATCTAGAAATATCTTCTGGAATTGCCTCAAGAAAACTATGCCTGAACACAGATTATCAAATGTGAGCTTTCCTGAAATTTATTTACAGAAAACAACCATGTTTTTCATTAATTCTTTTTCTGTTTGAAGATGTTCACCATACTAGGTCTGACTGTATCCCCAATACTTCTCATTCCTGTCTTTGTAACACACAATCCTCTGATCAGAGTACTGTTCAGACTACACCCAGCTCAACACAGCTTTTTTTTACAACTTCAACACCAGACCTAAGAAGCCATGGGGATTCCACAAGGATAATGTTGAGATGAGAGTTCTTCAAAGGTCTGGAAAGGTGCATGGTTTAAAAGAGGTCCCCAAACTGTTTAGAAAGACTGGACGATCCCCAGAGTAAATGCAGAGCAGTTACTGCCTAGAGTGTACAGCCTGGGGACTACAGAAGAACTTCTTACCTTTGTTGAAACTTCTGCAATTAAGTTTTGCATATTTGGGTCTGCAAACTCCACAGGCTGACCTTCAAATTCAATCTTCCCAAGTACGGTGCCCTGTGGAAATACATCAGTAAACAACAAAGCATGAGCAAAGGAGAAGCTGTGAACAGTGGGACAAGGTGCTGACAGGCACAGCAACTGGAACAGCTGTTCAGAGAAGGTTTCCTGGTGGCTTATAACCATTTCTAGCATCTTCAGAAATTTATGAGCCTACTTTGGTATCAAAAATCCATTAAAAATCCTTCATTCAGGGGAAAGGCATTGTCAGCAGTAAAATTTGCTAATAGGCAACGCGGTAAGTTGTCTAGTGGCAGTAAAACAGGTTGCCTTCCAAGAGGATGAGCATCCAGATCTCCAAATAACTGTTACATAGATCTACGAGTAATCCAAAGCAGTGTGAAGCTTTTTGGTTTTGGAAACCCACTGTGAGGTCTTCAGCTGCCTCCTGTGGATAGCTACAAGGCAGCAGAGCTGGGGTGAGGCAAAGCTACATAGGAGGCATGACAGCACAGCTGTTTAAAAAAAAATCACCTGCAGCAAGCTCTACTCTTTATTGCCGTTACCACCTCGCAGAAGCTAGGACGCTCTTGCATTGCCAGCAGCATAACCTTCTACACATTCTGCTCACTAAAGTTCTCATTGGAAAAATCCCTGTTTTGGCTTCGCCCTACTTCTGGAATAAATGGGATTAACCTCTTCTCAGTATGGGGACAGCATGTGCCATACAAAACTTTTCAAGGATGGAAGAGAAAAGCAAAAGACAAGAAGTCCATGTTTTGTTGTAACTTTTAATGCATAACACTTCCATGATAAACCATGTAAAAAAACTCAGCTCACCCTGTGGGTATCAGACCAGCACACACACCAGGATTGCTCACTGGGTTTAGCAATACTTCCATGAGATACTTCCATGGTTGGCCATACCTGAAGTATCCTTACCATTTTTCTGGGCAAGAAAGAGCCAGCATCTTGCATTCCCATGCATACCACTAAGGCTAAGTTTTAAAGACAGAGCTTTGCATTTAACAGTGGCTGACATCCTATCTCATCCTGAGTAGCACCTTACTCCAAAAGCTACTCCAGGCTGCTTTGCGTGGAGCAGAGCCAAAAAGATCAGCTTCTTCTTAAACAAGTCAGGTTCTTGGGAACCACAGAAACTGCTGAGTGACACCATGCAGTGAGTCCCATAAACACTGATGACAAAGCCCTAAAGCCATTGCTCTCAAATGGGAACCCTGTGTCTTACCTTGCTCTCAGATTATTCAGCCAAATGGTGCCCTGCATTTACCTTTAGAGTCCCATTTAACAACTCACTGCTCATTTCTGCATTTATCATAATGAAGCCAGTTTCTCATCCCTAGCTTGTAAACAGACATGGAGTGAAATACTAAGCTGTTTTTTCCAACCTGAGAAGACTGGGAGAAAAGGCTTCATTATGCACTATTTTAAAAGCCATAAACAAATACCACTCAGAGTACCAGTATAACAGGCACTACTACCATGCACTGCTAAGTTACAGGATAAACACTGAAAATGTATTTACTCTGGATGAAAGGAATGCTTACCTGTTAAACAATATGTCTCAAGAAAGTAGAAAATGTATTCCCACTTCCTATTGTATTAAATTGCACTTTTCTGGTGTCTATAAGAGAAGGACAATTTCCTATCTTCCCATAAGAATTCAATTTCTACAAATATTTCTCTATTCAAGCTGGGTCATACATATTTTGCTCTGTGGAATGAAAGGGGGAGTGGGCTTGGACTGCAGACTGCAAGTTAATCACCTAAAGAAAAGAGAAGCTTCAAATAACCCATTACAAAAGAAGAGCCTCCAAGGTGCATTTACATTCAGACAGGCTTTGATCACTGTTTTAGTCAGTGTAAAGTGTACCTTAACATTAACCTCCATTCCGTAACACAACCCTGCTCACGTCCTTCAACTGTCAGCTCTTGGAAACCAGAGAAAAGTAATGAATATTAGAAATAATAAGAGGCTTCAGCCAAAGGAAATCAGCCCAAGTTAGGAATCCAGCTTAGGTTATTGTAGGTATTCCTTTGTCTCTGAGGAGCAAGAGAATTTCCACTGACCAAAGGTGGTGCTGCCTGTGAACCAATAGCTGCAATACCTCACAGGGTTGTTGCTCTCTTTGACTGTTCCTATCTGAGGCAACATGTAGTTGACACTATTACCTGCTCTGTCTGCCACAGCTACCTGAGGCCTTTCATTTACATCAGCTTGTGCAGGTTCACTCCTGTAGAACAGGAAACCCAGAGCGGAGACAAGGAGTGGGGGCTCCCTGGGATCAGAGCATTGCCTCAGCTATACAGAAGACACAGAGCCTTTGGAAGAGCACAGAGACCTGAGCAGCATCTGAGGTCAAGGCAGCCCAGCAGTAGCATTGCTACCCCAGGTCTGCTGCATTGTTAGAAAAAGGGCCCACCGATAACACGGTTAATGCAACTGGATCAAGGGAAGCAGACCATACCTTGTCACGAATTAACCTGGACAGCATTCTGGTATCAATCCCATACAGTGCAGGCACCTGAAGAAGTCACAAGAGAAGGATAAGTTAGAGAATAAGCAGCTAAGACAGAAGAAGACAGCAGCCAGATCACCTTGCTGAGAAGAACATGTCCCTGTTTAAGGAGCTCTGGCTTTTAGCATCACTATTACCAAGGCTGCCTCACTTCCTGTTCTTCACTTCTCCTCCCTATTCCCACTCATAAATAGCTTAGTTCTTCATATCTAGTTTCTGCACTAAAAAGCACAAAATAAAAAGCTCACGTGGCAAATATCTGTCTCATTTTGGAGCCCCATTTTGCCTTACTTATGAGAGCTTAACCCTCCCACCTGCCACAAGTCAGTGGCAGTCTACTGACACATCAACTCCACGGCTTCAAGTCAGTGAGGTTCTGGTAGCTAACATCTCTTGAGGTTACAACTGTGGCAACCACTGGGAGCAGCACTACAGAAACATGTGATAAGAGAATAGAATATCATCTAAAGTGTATTGTTTTTATGGAGAATCAAACATCCCCATTTAATTAACATTCCTTCTGGACAGATCTTTGAAACATCATTGCCCTCTGAAAACGATGAATGGATGAAGCATCAGAGAATTAAGGAACACAGAATGAGCCCAGGACAGACTGCTGAAGATGTCTGAGGAGAGAGTGGTTACTCACTCAAAGCCAGCAGCTCTTTCCCCTGTTACCATACACACAGGTCTGTTCTCATAACGTAGTTACCCCTAGCTTGCTCACCTTTTCTTCCTGCAACCATTCCCCCAGGCTCCTAGCAGCCTGCCAGTGGCTGCACTCGTTGCTGTAATCCAGCACCAGCAGACCCGAAACCTGCCAAGAGAAGAAACATCATTTTGCACTGAAGGATCACCCTGTACTTGTCCTGTACCTTCTGAGTTTTCCCTGTTCATCCACTACAAGCTGTATCACAGATGGCACACGAGGTCAGGCAGACATGGTGAGGCTGCTCTTATACAATGTAAAGGTAGCACACCTGGGTCTTCCCAGGGGCACTGCACAGAACGGGTACCTGGCAAAGGGGTAAAGACTTCAGTGCTCTGTCATGACTGTACCTGGGCCATTTTACTTACAAAATTCATAGAATAACATAGCTTCCAGGTAACCTAAGCTGCAAATTCCATTGAACTGAGAAAGTATTTCTTGTTAGAATGGAAACAGAAATTTAATACAAGACAAAACGTTTTATTTTGATTCATTATTTGTTTTAGAAAACTTTTTACTTTTAAGTGGTGTTTCATTTCAAAAGTCAACTCCATTTTCCAGTGGAATTAGGTAGCTTATAAAGAGTCATTTCACCTCAGGACAGATAAAGCATTTCACTGGTTCTGCAACTACACGGTTTTGTTTAATTTTTCAGTTCTGCCACCACTGCATGGACGCAGCCCTGCTCCTAGCCAATATCCCTTGTCACCACAGTGTAAATACTGGTTCCTGCATTAGTATGTACAGCCTTCTCCACATAACTGTCAGCTCCCCTGTTTGTGGTAGTACTGACATACAGAGAAAAGTCTCAGCACACAGAAACTTCTCATTCTCACTGGCATTCGATCTCTCTGTGGCAATCAGCCCTGGGCAAACACAGATAAATATGAAGCAAAAGGGAATGTGGAAAAAAAAAAAACATCCAGGAGAGCAATTTATAAAAACTGTAGCATGTCTGTCAGCGATGGGAAACACACTGCTTTCAGACAGCACATGGCCTGGTACAGAAAGCAATATGGATTATCCTTTGCCACCTTTCCTCCAAAGGACAACATCCAGAAGAAGAAAAGAAAGTTTGAGTATCATCGATTCTTCCTAACTCCTGTGAGAGTGCCAGTAAACTCTTGCGCACGCACACACTCAGGCTGTTAGCACCACCCTTTGATCAGCTCTGCATCTCCCACTGTTACCTTGATCCCATCAGACTCCAGAAACCTCTTGAGGCCCATTTCATCCAAAGCAGCCGTGTCAGGCACTCCACCATTCCCAACTATGGGGTTGGCCAGTGTAAGAATCTGTCCTTTGTAGCTAGGATCTGTCAAGGCTTCGGTGTATCTAGACGAAGAAGCAATAGGAGAAAAGTATAGTGGTCTGGAGTCAAAAGGAAAACAGAAGAGCCAGTAAAAACAAGACAGGTCTGAATTCCTATACAACAAAAAGACAGAAATGGTATTCATGTGAAAGCACTGGCAGTATAAAAAACACATCTTCTGAATCTGCCCTGACTTTGCCATCTGTGATTAAACATTTGACAGCGAGAAAGGCTTTGACTTCTCATGTTTCATTTAAGAAAAGCACAGGAGCTATGAACAAACTCAGACTCCTTGTGATTGAACATAAGGTAAACAACTACACAAAGTGCTGAGTGATCACAGAACTGCAGTAAGCTCATGGCATATCACTTCACCCACAGACAACAGCTTGGGCTTGGTCACTTTCTGGGCACCCCATGTGGGCAGGGCTTAGTCTTGCTGTGTCCTTCCCTCCATGTGGTGCCCTCTCAGTGGCAACAGAAAGCTCAAACTGAACAACCAACAGAGCTGTTTGCCCAGACCCAGCCCCTTCTCCGTCTGGAGCTTGCAGGATTTGAGATGTTCAGGGCTGTAACTGCTCTTTCTGTGGGGGAGCAGGCAGACAAATCTACGCCTATCTTTTTGTCTGGGGATCAGGGAAGCAGCTGTGAATCATCCTTGTGATTCCTCACTACTACTCTGAGTTCTTCTCTCCTACCTGCTCTGACAAGAAACCTTGCCACAGTACCACTTCTGCAGCTTCTCCCAGCAGAGGTCTGGCCGCTCTTCTAGGCAATGTCCAGGTATTCCCCCACAGAACATCATATATTTCACCTGACAAGACTCCTAAGGGCTTGGAAGTTGGTTTGTGTAGCTCTGAAGAAGGCAAGTTGAAGGCAATGCTGTGGGATTCAGCAGTACACCTTGGTCACGAGGCCCCACAGCATGTGCTTACACCTTTAGCCCAGGCAGAATCCCCAGTAACAGCAACTTTGTTCAAGCTCCAGCCTGGACACCCTTCTCAGCAAGGACAGATCTAACAGTGCACTGGAACATCCTTCTGCAGTGATGGATCAAACCTAGGATTTTGCAAAGTACCAGCTCTGGATCCAGTAGATCCAGTTTAACTTTGAACCCCAAAGAGGGGGACGGGGTAAACATGGCCTACGTGTCCATGCTCCTTTTCTTCAGCTTCAAATTAACACGTAGTCCTCCACTTTCTCCCTTATGCTGTAGCATACTGGTGCAGCAATCCATTAAACCATTGCTGTCTTTCAACCCAAAAGCAGCTGTAATTTAGCAACAGATGAAGTTATCGACACAAGTATTTAGCCAAATGCATAAAGACACTTCAGGATGAATCTGCCCTATACAAAATATAATTTATTATTGTCAATATTGTTTAAACAATACATAATTGGCAACTCCAGACACCTACCAGATATCAGCAAGTCACAAGTGACGTTTTTATAGAACATCAGACTTACTGCCAGAAGATTAATTGTCAAACATTAGGAAACTCTTCAGAAAACCTGGAATGGTTGCAGGCAGATATAGACAATGCAGCACACCAGCCAGCTCTGAGAAATGACACGTCGAATGAACAACAGCCATGAAATATTTTCAGGTAAGCCTCTCCTGCTGTTCAAATCTATACGTCCTGCTGCAGGTAAACAACCACACGAAGTGCAGCGTGAGCACAGAACCGCAGTAAGTGCATGGCACGTGCGTATTTGGCATCGCTCTCTCCTTCCGAGTCAATTGGTTATGCCTCCTAAAGACTCTTTGTTAATGACAAAGCTAATGTAATTAACCTTTGCATGTTATTTGTAATCAGCACACAAGGACAGAGAGGCATTGGGTTTGGCTGGGGTACGAAGGCACAGCTCTGCACTGAGACGCAATGCCCTTTAAGCAGCACAATACCTTGTGGAGCACAGAGGAGCAGATGGGAACACAAGCTCCAAAGATGCTGCAAGGTCTGATCTTTGCTGTGCCTGCCCAAAGGCCCGCCTGACTTCAGTAAATTCCCATCAATCGGGTCTCTCACTGGAATATAATGGGAAACACACACAGACTTATTGGAGGCAAATTCATCTACTGAGCTGCTTCAAACATGGGAACATTTTATGGGTTGTAATTCTTCTTCGTTCTTAATTGGAAATCTCCTCTTCTCCTTTATGTTCCCATACCAAACAGATGGCTGGAACACTAGGATTTTTTTTTTTTTTAATGAGCAAATGTTTCTGAAAAGTTCATCCTTGTGCTTTTCAAACCAATTCAACATTCCACCCGCAAAACAGTGCTCTCTGCCCTCTGTTCCAGAGTAACATGACAACATTTCAGCCAGCTTTAGCTACTTCAAGGCTGAAAGCTGTATGCACATAAAGTGCTTTGCCTCCCTGTTCTATGACACAAATCAGAATGTGGGAGTCCAGATGAGGAGACAAGGTGCAGAGCAGCATATTAATGATCCCAGTACAGAGCCCATGCTGACCCAACCCAGTGGTTAGAAACACCCACTTCACAGAATGCAGTGGTCTGAGGCCTAACAGCAGCCACGGCAAAATCACCCCTGTACTAACCTCTTGCTCCCTATACTGACAAATTGCTGTGTGCCCAGAGAGTCTGTAAAAGGTCCCAACCCTGGGCACCTCCTTCATGCAGGCACTTAACCTCTTACTGTGGCAATGAAAAGAGGCAGCTGGGTTCCTCTGGATACATAAGGTTTTGATCTCTGTGCTCAGGAGCACTAGACAGAGCTACAGGGTTTCTTTCACTGGACACCAATCCTTGGACTGGTAGCAAATCTCTCACTTTTAGGATCTGCAACAATGCTGCAAACTCTTATCTCCCTCTTCTCAGAAGCAGTCAATCAAGGTCATGTTCGTGGAGAATGCTCTGAAGATACAACCTTACATTTCAAATGTTCCCTCCATGCCCATATGCTCCCCAGCACAGAAGAGAGCTCTCTTTCACGGGCATCCTCTCCAAATCACTAGAAAACGAGCAAACACAGCTTCTGCTGCCACAGTAATATGTGGAGAGGAAATTAATCCATCAGGTCCTCCTTGACTTTTGTGAAGTGACAAGATTTATTGCCCATAATCTATCACCGAGAAGAGAACTCTGGTGCCCTCCATCATTCTGATCTATATTAAACAGTTGCTTGTTGGCAGGTATATTAACACAGCCAGTAATTAGTGCTGTCAAAATACTTAAATAATTGCCTCCTAATGCAAAACTTTGCAAATAGATTCCCCTCCGCAGCAATTTAACATTCTCACCAATGAGATAATTTAAAAACTCATCCTGGGAGTTCCTGTTTCTCCAAAGGAGAGCAGAATTTGGGGAATGCAAGGCAGTCGGGCAAAGACAGCTATGAATGACTGCAGAAACACCTCAGGCACTAACAACCTCAGAGCTGTCTCACCTTCCCAGGGAGATGTCCCTCTCCTAACCAAAACCTCATTCCTCTGGGCAGATTTCCTCTGCTCAAGCAGTTCAACAAACGTCCTGGCAGCATTTGCATGCCATCCTAAGTCAGCCACTGGCTTCTACCACTCAAGAGGAGAGAGTCATGCTAGGTTAGGCATGAATCTGATCCTTCCCTTTAGCTGGAAAGGGCACACTTTAAATGCATCTTCAACTGTCATACGAGCCAACAAATGTCCTAAGGGATGGGTCATACAGGTGACCAACTTTGGTACCTTGGGATTTAAAAAGTTTGCACTCAGAAGCCAAGGCTGCAGATGCTTCAAACCTCTCTATTTGATCAAGGCACTGATCAAATGGAGAACAAAGACAGCTTCTCTGCTCTGACTCGGCTACAGCTGCATTTCAATGGGAAGTGATCAGATCCCCACGTACCTCACTATCATGGTTAGTTATTACCAGTCTTCAAAGTTGCTCATCACCACAAATGGTATGACACAAGAGGAATGCCTGAAGTCTCTTCATTAATTATCTCTCTGTACCCCTGGACTACAGTGTTTCCTTATACAGAACACTACATGCTTGGATCAGAATCCTACCAGCTTGGAAAAAGCAGCTTTCACACTTTAACAAGCTCCCAGAGAAGTTTTGGTGCTTGTATCTCATTTGCTTTTGCCTTACCCAGAAAGACCAGTGTTGAATACGACTTCCCCTGCTGTGGAGGATGGATAGCCAAAAGAATAGCCCTTCATCTTCGTCCCATCTTCCAGCACCAAGTTCGCTGTCTGCGCCTAGAGAAAGGCACATGAAGAGACTCAAACACAGGAGCAAAAGGCTTGATGTTTATACAGGTAACACCTAGGACCTTTCACACTTCATGTTGTAAGATTTCCTGCCCCTCTTCCGTTCCCAGCTGCCAAGATAGTGTCTCTTTTACTAGGCTCTTGCCACTCTTTCTTTTTAGCACTTAAGGAAACATTGTGCTCCTAATGAGGGCAAGGCAGCTGGCAAACCTCACCGCAAGCAGAGCATGTGCTGCTGTTACTGTGGGATCACCCTTTCATACCACTTTGTTCATTTCTTCCACCCATTATATCTTGCCAGTAACCAATATCATAACTCTGTAGGTAAAGCATAGCATCTCTCCTCAGTGTTTGCTCAAGGCTTGCTGCTGAGTGTGCTGGCTCTCATCCAGCTGCGACCTTTGATAGGTACTTAACGTCTGTTGCAACTGTACAGCTAAGCTGCTAAAAAGAAGTGTATGCTCAGTTGGACTGGTATCAGACAGCAAAATTCAAAACACCAGTCCATTCTGCTGTAGGACACAAGAAGAGGGGAAGACTCCTGTGGTCTCAGTTACCTCAGGGACTGGCAGAAATTGTCCTGGAAGAGGGAGATATGGAACAGGCAGCCTAGAGGAAAACTTCTCATAAACCTGCACGTCTTTCAGAGAGTGTTGAGCAGAACTGAGTCCCACACTAACCGTGGGATCCCTTACAGGCTTAATCACTATTTTACAGCTGAGGAAAATAGGACACCGAGTGACTTTTACAAAAGTCATTAAGACATTCAGTGGCACAGCTGGGTCTTTGGACATACCAGACTAAACACACCCTCTTTTGTCTCATTTAGAAACTAGAACCACCTGGGAACTCCATCTTCTACAAAAAACAAACAAACAAAAACCCCCAAAACACCACCACCAACAACAAAAGAGTATAAGCACACAGAAATGACAGAATGAGTTGGGAGACTCCTTCAGGCAGCAGGATCACTGATGACATGCAGGAGAAGTGAGTAAGCAAAGCTGGAAAAAACAAATCTGGAAATAGATTTGCCAACGAATTTCTAGGCTTAGAAGAATTTGGATGATGAACCTTTTGAGTTCTGAGAAACTTCCACTTCTGGAATGCAGACACAGCTGCTTCCTGGGCACAGAGCTGCAGTCACAGAGCAATGACCAGTGCAAAAACCTCATTGGTTCAGGCCACAGGAGATGTGCCAAGCTTGTCCACCTGGCAGCAGCTCTCATCATGATTTAATGTCATATTGGGTTTTTTACAGAACAATTCCTGTTACTGGGATTTTTTTAAAGAATCAAGATCAATTTGCTGTAGAAAGGAGCAGGAGAGTTACTTTCCATTAGCCATAAATCAGATGAACAATCACAGCAAGGAGAAATTTCATTCCCAGCATTGAACATTTTGTAACAATTGTGGCAAACATTCATCTAGAGCTCATCTGCAGTTACAAATACTGCACAGATCAATTACTAATGTACTGCAAAATACACTAAAAATCAAACTGCTCTGCCAAGTAATTGAATTCTATGCATCTGGGATGCTTTTAGCCTTGCTTTTTTTCCTCATTAATGTCAAACATTCAGTCATTCTCAAAAGGTTTAGCCATCATTTTCTGAACCTTCCTACGCCATTGGATGGGACAGTCAGCAACACCAAAATCCACCCTCCTCCTCAGTTATAAATATAGGTTTTGTGGCTAAATCCCCTAGATTTAGCCCAAATAAAAATTAGTTTTGTCAGGTCCCTAATCTAACTGAGCCTCTCAATACAGAAAGCTGCCACACTCAAATACAAAGCACAGAGGTTGCCTGTGTGCCTCAAATTTGGCTTTGGACAGGACCTGGGAGACTGACTGTAGGAACCAGTATCTTTCAGCCTTGGTTTCAAGAGATGGATCCCTTCCCCCAGGAGGCAACGTATTTTGAGTCCACCCCAATATCAACTCCAGTTCCAGCAAGTCCTACCACTCACTGGAACGAGCTGGGTTAATTCCCTGAATGGTAGTCCCAACTGCAAACACAGCCTGGGAGAATCCTCCAGGAAGCAAAGTCCACAGCAGTGGAATGACCAGAAAAGTTCAGATCCACCTAACTCCTCAGGGCCAAAATCCAGAGCAATCACTGCAACCTTTAGAGCTCCACCCTCACTATAGTACTTGACAGGAATCTGCATCTCTTTCCTCCCACTGAAGACCACCTGCCCTTCTACTCACCAGACTAGCACAGAAATAATTCCTGTTGAACAGGAGCCCCCACTGTACTATTAGAGCCCCTACACAGTGTTCAAGTGATGCAGGAGAATGCCCCTGAGCAACCATAACCTGCCTGCAAGTTCAGCTATAGCAAGGGATAGATGTTCAAATGTTTCCCTCCCTTACTTGATTTATTGCTCTTAATTAAGTGGTTGGTTTGTCTGTTGAGCATTCTAGAAGCAATTATTCTTGCTTGCATTTCCAGCGGAGGTGTTACCATATCCCTAAGCTGCCAGCCTACCTTGTCTTTTCAGTTTTGTTTTTAATGTGAAAAGTGATTTACAGGCTATAAAGAAGGGCAGTTGGCTCAATCAGAGATTAGCTGGGAGAGATTTTCATTTTCAAAAAACAACAAGCAAGAAATAAACAAAAACCCCAGAGCTTCTGAGAAGTCCTTTTGTCTCCACCCTTCTCAGAACCATCCCCATATAGCCTCGGATAAATCTCCGTTGTAGTCTCAACTAAAATGTTTCTTCCACACACACCCCCAATGTGGGACATACTGTTTGCAATCTGATTTCTCCTTCCTACACACCAGTTGCTTTACCTTTAGCAGAGCTCCCAGTGCTCCAGAGAGGCTGCAGGGCTCTTGAAAAGCTTTGAGGATAGTGCTGGCTAACAGAAAGGGTCATGCTGTCACTGTGGTATTGCTAGATTTTGTGCATTTTGTCAAAGCAACTTGAAGAGTTAACTAGTTCAGGTCTCACTTCACATGAAGTAAACAAAGCACTGTAGCATTTCAAAAAAACCACAGTAAAAAGGTAAAAAAACCAGACAAATTTAGTTCCAGCTAGTTCCTTGTCCTAGCAGCCCTTCCCATCTATAGGATGGATGATAAAGATCTGCAAAATCTTAGAAGATCTGCAGTACAATTTGGTTTTTACAGTGTGCCTGCTACAAAACCCTGTACTGGAAAATGAACAGGTAATTTTTCCTCTTTTCTCCTTGCCTCACAGAGTAACCAGTCAAGGGGGTCAAGTTTTCCCCTCCAAATAAATCCCTCTGTTTGTCTTGGCAAGACCAAGTTGAACCCTAAAGGTTGGGCTGCTGAGGGACTATGAGTATGCCGAGTACTGAAGCCAGGATGGGCACTGATGTATGGCAGAGACACAGCTGGGACTCAATTTCAGTGCAGGCCAGTTTATTTCCATCCAGTAAGATGATAAAACACCTCCTTTCTAAGGCAGGCCACGATTCAATGCAGCACGACAGCCTCTGCCACATTTCTCAGCACACAAATCTGGCTGGCTGTGTAACAGCCACCATATCAGAAGCATAGAGAAGCCAAAAGCCACCAGATTTCTTCTACAGTAGAAAGCTAGTGCCAGGACTGTGCTACATCCACTCTCTCAAGACCAAATAACCAGCAACAAAGGAGGAGTTTTCTCTTTGATAGAAAAATTTCTGATTTTGTGAGTACTATGCCACTGCAGGATTGGAAATCTATCTGGACATTGCTAACAGTCAAGACTTCCTTTGCCAACCCTTTTTTATATATACAATTTTATTTTAGCACATTTGCTTCTGGATAAAATTAGGATAAGAAGAAAGGATTAGTTTCTTTAGCATCCAAGCCAAAGAGAAAGCAAAGCCAGAAATACAACACAGGTACCAAGGTGGAAAAGTCACAGCTCCTACAACTTGAACTCTTCTTAAGGCTGTTCACAATGCCACAAACATTTGTTCACAACAAAAGTCATAGGAGGAGGGGGAACTGAGACAGGTGAGGCAACTAGCAGAAGTCAGTGAGCACCCGAGGAAATGAGCACCCCTCTGATCCCCCACACTAGCAGTTTGGTAAGATCCCCTCATCTCTGGGGGAACAGGCCCAGTTTTACCTCCCCTTCACTTTCCCCTCCAGAGGGAGAGGAGGGGAGTAGCTTGTGACTGATCCTTTACCTCCTCCCCCATCTCTCTGCTTGCCATGCAGTCATTTTCTCAGTCACTTTCCACCGGCCTCAAAATGTATTTGAAGAGCCCTTTTACAGTAATCTGAAATAGCTTCTAAAGCCAGTGCTCCAAAATTTTCCTTCTCTTCCTCCCATTTCTAACTATATTTTTAGCTTGCTCCTGGTGGTTTTTATAGCTCTCCCAATCCTCTCCTTACTGAGCCAGCTATACTGTTACAAGCCACCTATTTATTGCTGGTACTACTCTTTACATCCCCATTTAACTACACTGGCCTCAGGTGAGCACTAAACGATATGACTATGGAGCTGCAGTCTCTCTGCCACTCCTGAATTATAAAGAAGCTTGATTACCTCGAAACCAGTGATGCTAAGCACCCCTACAGAGAGCCCACAGGGGCCTCCAATCTGCTCTCTGTGCCCCTCTTTCACCCGTGGATGCTCCATTTCTCCTTTAGAACTGAAACATAGGGACATACGGACTCTGAGTCCCCACATCTCAGACCGCTCACCTACAATGGTGTTTCCCCACATAGACTGAGTTTAACTGGACAGAAAATAGTCTTGGGAGAAGAATTATTAGGCACTCTACTAAAACTACCACCTCTCCCTCATGCTCTCTAAAACTCAGCTTATACACAGGTTAGAAACATGTTTTCATTGTATTTTGTTACGCTCCCTAAAACAGCCCACTGAGAAAAAGCTATAAAAGGCAACTAAATGCTCATTTAAGCCTGCAATAATGGGAGAATGGGATCATTACCTATACTGCCATTAGCCCATACACCTTAATTACTTTGCATTTCACTCTTTCTCCAAACTTTGTACAAATATCCATTATCCATAATGATAGCTGGAACACTAAGCCCACCCATAAGTCACTACTTGGTCACTTGTTTCACAACTACAGTTAGCTTTCATGCTCTGACACAAAGCTATGCAATAGGTTCACTTTTTAGGACTATTTATCCTTAAATATACATATGCTGCTTTACTGCTTGCATATGTTTTGGAGAGCCTTCTCCACTTCTGCTTCTGTATGTCCCACAGAAAAAGGTATGTAAGCCTGACACTGTCTTAAAGCAAAAGCCCCAGGCCAGGAAAGGTTCAAGTTTTTGGATTCCAGATTCTGAGTTGAAACTCAGAAAATCACGTGGCCTTTGGCAAAAGTGGCGTTAAAAATCTGAGCCGAGATCTCCAGAGCCACAGGCTCATAAACAACACTAGATATCAGCCTTCTTACTCTCCATGAGTTGAAGCATCCACTCTGACAGCACAAAATCATGTAGGTATTGAACTCAAATAATCAAGTCTAATAAGGCCGCATCTGGAATATTGTGTCCAGTTCTGGGCCCCACAGTTCAGGAAGGACAGGGAACTGCTTGAGAGAGTCCAGCACAGAGCCACGAAGATGATTAAGGGAGTGGAGCATCTCCCTTATGAGGAAAGGCTGAGGGAGCTGGGGCTCTTTAGCTTGGAGAAGAGGAGACTGAGGGGAGACCTAATTAATGTTTACAACTATGTTAAGGGCAAATGTCATGAGGATGGAGCCAGGCTCTTCTCAGTGATGCCCAACGATAGGACAAGGAGCAATGGGTGTGAGCTGGAACACAGGAGGTTCCGCTTAAACTTGAGAAAAAACTACTTTACAGTGAGGGTGACAGAGCCCTGGAACAGGCTGCCCAGGGAGGGTGTGGAGTCTCCTTCTCTGGAGATGTTCAAGACCCGCCTGGACACCTTCCTGTGTGATCTCATTTAGGTTCCTGCTCTGGCAGGGGGATTGGACTGGATGATCTTTCGAGGTCCCTTCCAATCCCCAACATTCTGTGATTCTGTGAACTTTCCCCAGCGCCAATGCTAAGGCAGAAGATGTCACATAAGCCCCAGAGACTTTTGGGGCTGGCTGGCTAGCACCACACCTTGTGCTGAGCCAGCTTAGTCACAGCGCAGGTACAAATGCTCCACCAGACTCAGCACTGCAGACATAGTAGGTCTTGCCTCCCCTGCAAGACACCTTGAAACAGAGAGAAGGCCCAGTTCATTCTGGCCTGTTTGGGGTGTATTTCTGATTACTGTGACTGAGGTTAAAACAGCTCGCAAGGGTTTCACTTGGTATTACTTTCTTAACAGGTACTCATCCTCCTTGCCTTCAGCACTGGTGTCATTGGCTTTAAGCAATCCCTCCTCAGCTTTACAAGCACAGCATTAGGTAGACACTAGAACAGCTGGTATTGTAACTCCATCAGAGTAGGGCAGCAGTTTTCCATGAGCATAAAACTTCTTAACTGATGGCTCAGCATTATGAGATATGACCTTGTAGGTCTGTCACTGTGCAGTCCTTGAATGAGTGACACCATCAATCTGTCATTTAAGGTGCCAAATCCAAACTTCAGATGCTAATCCATCAGTATAAGAATGCAGCAGATCCAGTCTGCTACAGGTGCCTACCAGAATTACCCTGGGGTGTGTTTAGGAAAGATGGTGTCTCATCAATAGCTGAACCAGCAATCCCAACCATGGGCTACAAAACCTTACCAGCAGAAGATGCCTTTTACTGCAGCAGAGTTACCACCACAGACTGCTGTGTCTCTGAACTCACTGTTCTGTGCATCACAAGCCTTACACTGCTGTACTCTGCAGAGCACAGCACAGATAACTGAACCAGCTCCAAAAAGCAAGAGAGGGACCAGAGGCAATAGAGACTAGTAAGGATGGCATTCCAACAGAGCTCTTCAGTCCTGCTTAGTTGGCTGGACAGTTTCTCAAACCCTAGTGAACTTGAGTGTACCTGCATGGTCTCCTGTTGTACAATACATGGCATCAGCATACTGATGTTACAGGCTGGCACCAGCCATAAACCAAGCAGTCAAGTATGAGTCCTGGGCTCCTGTCCTCTAGACACAGTGACATTTGCCAACAGGACCTCTCAGTGCATCCACAACAATACTGCCAGTAAAATTGTCTCCATTTAGTCCTATCCAATTTTAATGTGAAGCACAAAGCCCAAAGAGAACAGGGTGTTTCAAACTGTGTTGCAATTTGCTCTGTCACACCAAGAGATACTTTCTACCCCGGTGCTGAGATTTCAAAATGGAACAACAGAAGCTGGCACCTGCCCTGGAAGATGTGAGAAGGAGCACTGCCCCACCCGAGGGCTCTGACATAGTTTCAGTGTGTGGTCAGTGTCAAACCAACACAGCTTCACCAGCCTGAGGAACAAACAAGGAACTCTCTCCTCACGTCACAGCCCTGCTTCCTCCTCAGATGGCGTAGCTGTGGAAACTGGTAAGCATGATGTTTTTTTAATTCACTAGTGGGACTCCTGTTGTCATCACAAGGAGGAATAACTTCCTCCTAAGTCAGATCTGATTGCAGAGTCAGGATCAATCTGCTGGGAGGAAGATTACCATGCTGTATTTTAAGACAGTGAACGAGGTACCAGTTCATGCCTGCTGTGCACTCTTCACGAGGGGAAGACAGCTCCACTAGCAAGAACACTAGCCACTTGCAGCCTCTGTTTTTAAGTGCAGGTGAGACAAAGTCAAACTGAGAACTCACACGCTGAAGGAAGGGATGAAAATAAGGATGCCTCTTTCCTCACTCAGTTTTTTCTCTGCAGCCAATTTTGGATTAAAAGTGTTGCCAGGAACTCCGAGAACTCTTGAAAAATCAGTGGCTGTGGGACAGGTAAGAGAAACTCTAGCCCTCAGAGGACAAGAAATGATACTGATCAGCCCTCTACTCCACCCTGCCATGTAAGGTGGCACCCCCTGGGTACCCACAGTCCAAGTCTCTAAGAGCTTTTCCCCACCACCCGCCAAAACATTGCTCCTCCGGTTGCTAATTCAATCACACTGTTGATTCAACAGCATACATACGTAAGAGACCCTTGTTTCAACGCAGAGTGCATGGTGACAGAACACTGCCAGTGCTACAGAATTCACACACAAAGTCCCATTTCACCACTGTGCTCTGCCACACCTACCCCAGTTACACTAGCAAAGCTCTTGTAACAAAGAGCAGAAGAAAGTTGGGGAAGTGAACCATGGGTTTCCAGCCTCGGTGAATCAAAAGCTGATACGCTGATGCATTCACAAAGAATTATCTCTCTCTCTGATTAATCTCAGAGCCAACACAGTTTCCAATACACTGAAAATGGATCCTTTGTGGATCCAATAGGATTAATCACATGCTTCAAGTGATGCATGTTTTCAAAGATCTGATTCATGCTCATATGGACTGAAAGATCTGCTCTGTCAGCGATCAGTCCTATAGAAGGGTGAGGTGTTTCTAAAGAAAATACCATATAGTAATTAACTGAGACCCTGAACTTCCACCTTTTGGTGCAATTTACTCTATAATTTCCATTCCAGACTACACAAAAATGTGTTTGCTTAGCTAATAAAACCATTTAGCCAAGCAACCTCCTTGCTTAAGGGTCAGACAAATCTTTGGTTCAATTTTATGTGTCTAGGTAAGGCCTGTTATCTGCTGCGAGCTATCTCTCAGCATGCCAAACACATCTATTCAAGCACAGTAGCTCAGTTACCATTACCTTGATGTTCAACAACCTGGTACCAGTCCTTGAGAAACTCCAGTGATCAGCAGACATGTTGCAAAACTCCAACCTGCCTTTCAAAGTCTTCACCACTTTGCAAGCTGTCAAAATTCTTGTCATCTTGAGAGTTGCCGATCAGTAACTAAAGTTTAAAGAAAATAAGACAAAACAAAAATCTGCTGGTAAGTATTTCTTCAAGATTTGGCACAGACAAGATACTCTTGCAGATTACAGGGGAAGAGAACAGAGACACAGCAGGTGTGCTGGACTGATTGTACAGCACAGCCCTACACCTTCCCACTTATTCTGCCATTAAAAGTGCCTGGTGCAGCCCCACCTCCTCCCGCCCCTCCTCGGAGGGGTGCTTGCTTAGACACCCTTGCAACAGTTTTCTTCAGGTTGGTCTCTGAGCACTATTGTAGGGGTTGCATCATAGGCCAGGTACTAGCTCTGCCTGCTGGAGGACAGCAAACCTGCTGGAGAAATCACACCCACAGCAATGAAGAGAGTCTTCATGCTCTGAAACAAGCGCTGTACATTTCAGAAAGAGGCAAGGAAGGGCACCACTTGTTCTCCTAACAGCACGTGGTCTAGGCAAATTGAGAGAGTCTGTTCATAGTGTGCTTTTGAGTGCTCTTCAACGTGTCATCTGGGGTCTGCACCTTAGCTAGTGGGACAGCCTGTGACTGCTACAAGCTTACTTGCACTAAAGGAAGTAAAGTGGGAAGACCAAATTCTATGGAAAGCCATACTGTTTTTATTCTGTGTCTGAGTGTACACAGTCACCAGAAGCCCTAGCACATGTCCCAAAGTGCTGCCCCTTCCCAAAGAAATGAAAAGGACATCATCAGGAAAGATAAATGGCTGCAAGAGAAAAATATCTTTTGGTAAAATTTCGATGGACACAGCTGAAATAAGGTGAAATGTTCCAGATGCTGTCTCCTAACTGACTACAGATCTTTGTGACTACCACATATTTCCTGTAACCCTACACTGTAGTCTTCAAAAAGAATCATGTTCCTCATTAGCCAGACACGAAAATGCCTATTGAAAAGCTGTGGGAGAAGCATATACATTATTATTCTTCAAGAACTAAAATGGTGAGGTATCTTTTGAAACCCAGGTGATCAAAGCTTCAATTAGCTCAGAGTAAGAAAAAAAAATATATATACAGACTTTTTTTTTGCAGCTGGATACATACTGCTGTAAAGGATTTAGGTGACCTTTTCTAACCACTGACAATAATAGCCATGACTTGTATGCAGTGGTTTGAGATTAGTCTAAATTGATGCCAGTATCACATAAAATATTTCCTGCACAGCTCATTATAGCACCAGGTTGAACTGTCATGCACATAATAAAAGACAGAGAAGAGAGGGCGATGGGCTTGGGTACCCTCTGTGATGTGGAGAGCTTATTGGAGGCTTGGACAAGAAAGACATGAGAAAGGCCTGCATCCAGATGATTGAAGAGACAGACAAAGACAGAGTGGAAGACAGACTGGGTGTATAGGAGCTCACAGCTTTAACATGAGCTTTACAAGAGTGCAGAGCTGGGAGAAGAAAACCAACAACGTTCCCTGGTAACTTGAGTGTGGTTTAGGAAAGACAACCATTT
>NW_010338997.1:32683-44270 GCF_000700745.2 Antrostomus carolinensis
CACAGAGGGAGATTGAGAGACACGTATTTCAGTTTTTGCAAACAAACAAAAATACAGGGAATGGGGAAGTGTTTTTGTTAGCTGTTCCTCTATTTGCTTGGCTCTAGCCTGTTGTGATCCAGGTTGGAGACACAAACAGGGCAGCAGACGTACAGAAAGTAAAGACAAGCTTGTAAGTGAATGGATTGCAAAGACCAACACCTAGAAAAGTCAGCTTAGTATGCAAAGAGCAACGTACTAGAAAGGTCATCTTAATATACAAATTCACACGTGCTCACACATGCAATTCCGAAGCCAGCTTTCTCCCAAAGTCCCATTTCACATTACGTTAGCTTTACCCTGCCATGGATGTCATACCCAGCCTTTGCAAGGTGACAAGCACTGCCCTTTGTTATGGCTATACCCAAGGGCAAATTCTGCACTCCATTTTACTCTCTACCAAAATCAGAAGTTACTTTGGGCCCTTGGTATACGTGTGTTTGAACCAGAACCAATCCACCCTGGCAGTTCCAGCACTCTAATTGCTAATTCCTAAGTACCCACTCCCACCATGTGAGTTTCAATGTGGCGGCACAATGAGGAATATGGATCCAGCTAAAAACTCATTTTCCTGTCACCACAAGGCCATTCACAAACATAGGGGTCCATGTTTGTGAATGGCCTCTGCCAAGGACCATGCCTTTTGGCAGAGCAGCATCTTTTTGCCAGGTGAAAAGAGCTGCATAACCACACCATGAACTGGATTCAGTCTGTCAGGGATTTGCAGTACATACACAGATCTAATGTGACAGCTGTATATTAAGGATGAAATGCTATATGGGGGAATAACAGGCAAAAATATACTTTCCTTCACGGCCTCCACAGCAAGGATGCCCCGTTGCCTACTGCTGTAGATTTGAGCCTGCTGTCTTCCCTTTTTTCATCTATATTTTATTATCAAAATTGATGAAGTCCACCTCAGATCTTTTGAGATTAGGAAGGTTATCCCTCCAGTGTAAGAACCACCTTCTTTTTCAAAGCCTACATCATCCCTCTGCCAAAAACAGGGAAAACCATCCAAGCATTTGTCTCACTGCCAACATGCTAAAAAGAGGTGATGAACTGTTGACTCTCTAAGGCCAGAAAACTTATCAGGTTTTCCTGATAGAAGCCTCAGTTCAGAAAAAGCTGTCAACATACAAACAAACCTTCTTGGTTTTGTTAAGATCTTAAGTGTATGCTTCGCTTAACATAAAGACACGAAAAGGCAGAATCACTAAGAAACAGAGAATCAATAAGCAAAAAGAAACCAACCATAGAAGAATGGAGAAAGGAGAGCAGAGACCTATGGTTTTATGGAGATGTAACCACACTACCTGAGCTTAAAACCTGCCTGCTAGTACATGACTTGCAATCGTATTACCCCTTCAGGAAAAAAAGTTTGGGCAGGGGCTCTGGAGAAAGGACACGTATCAGAGAAATCAGGAACGTAAAGCCACAAAGGCAGAAGATTCACTCAGAGAAGAACAGTTCAAATACTGGGAAAAGCGGGGAAGCACTCACAACTCAGGCTTCCTTAACATGGTCTTGGACTTGACATAGCTGTTTAGAGAAAGGCAGATTGCCTTTTGGTTCATATTCTTTTACACTGTATCATACACAGACAGTGAGTAGGACAAGGCAAGCAAAGTCCTCATTAAAATGAGGAGCCTTTTCTTGCTGTTTACAAGTGAAAAACAGCAGAAATGAATTTCATCACACAGTCCCACTGTACCGTAAAAATCAAACAAAATCAGCGGTCTGTGACTTTATAAATACCTAGGGCCAAGATATTCCAGGAAAGCTTAGTGCCTACATTTTCAGAGCCTTAAAACAAACTGCTTGATTTCCAGAAGAGAAGTGCTCAGAGTGCTTGAGGTCCTGCTTAGGTGTCCCAGGACTGGGACCCTAAAATGGAAGCTCTCAATGCTGCTCGTCACAGCTAGGAAGGTCTGCTAGAAGCAATTAAGCTATGCAGGATTTTTAATTTTCAAGTTCTCTGTAAAAAGCACAAGTTAGTTCTGTTCTTAACTGAAAAACAAGAGATCAGGGCCAATTTGTGGACATGCTGGACCAGATTTATGTCAGTCCAAGTCCCAAATAACTGACTCCACTCAGTGGAGATCCACTGGCATAAGTCTCTGCTGGATTTGGATCAGTGTAACAAGTAGCCTACATGAATCGCTTGGACTCTCCTTCTTGTAGCTGAGATCAGAGAGGAGTTTTTCCCCCAAGTGTCCTTCAGACGCTTTTGGAAATCTCTCCTGCCATCTGTCAGGTTGTGTCTGATTTCTAACCACCCTGTCTGCCCCAAGTAAAACACATTTCAAAAATATTGAGTGGAAAAGCAGAATAGTTGAAGGTGCCAGCAAAACTGAAATTCTCTGCTGCCACAGGGAACAAGACAAATACTCTCCCTCACCCCTACAGCTAGCAGAAGAGCCCTTAAAGTGATTTGGAGCTTGCCTTGAAATGGAAGACAGGTTTCCACTTGCTTCCCAAGGAACTTAAGGAAGAGTTCTGAAAGCACTCAAAAAATATTAAACTTTTCCATATATTTTCTAATCAGGTGTTAGTTTATCAAGCAAGATCACTGCAGTGGATACAACAGTAAGTTTGAGCTAGATAACAATTTTTGTTCACAGCACACTGCTAACAACTCTATCAGGCCCCATTACCTCAGAGACCATAACTTACTTTTTTTGTAGTATGTAGCGAGGGAATAAACTGAAGTTGCCTTGTTCACATGCAAATAACCTAACAGCATCCAGGCATCCCATATCACTTGATCCTCTTGGATTGCTGCAGGAGAGAAAGCAAGCTCAGTTATGCTTTCAGATCTGCTGCTTTCAGCCAATCTCAGATCAAATGAAGCATTTCAAGCAAAACCCACAATGTTTAGAAAACACAGTAATTGTGATGCAAAGTGCGACAAGCCAAGAATTTCCAATCTAAGGCTGATCTTCACCTGACTGTATGGAGAGAAGATGAAAGGAATGAGAATCAAGTGTAAGCCTTACTCCTTGGGTCTCCTGAATCCTGTTATGTAAGTCACAGACAGAACATGGGGTTTTTCTCCACATAGTGTGTTCTATTTTAGAGGAGATCTGGGAAAAAGGGTGTTTTAAATTTTAATGAAAGAGGTTCATAGCAGATCAAAATACAATCTTCAGACTCAGGTGCTGCATTTTGATTCACCCTTACTAACTCACAAGATTGTACATCCTGACATTTTTCCTTCTTCCTGAAATCCAGCCAAACAGTAGCAGTTCAATATTAGAGAACTTCAGCCTTCATGTATGAAGCAAAAAAACATTTGTAGATGCAATAAAAAATTTTAAGATATGGTTCTGACCTCAGGAAATAAATTTTTCAAAGTTACATTTCAAATTATAGCAAATTCAAGTCTTGTCAGATCCTATCTTTTGCCAGACAGAAATTCTCCATTAGCAGAAATTTATGGTTTCATATATTCATTCAGGATTTCTGGATAGCTAGAAATAGTGGCTGTGTCCACTCTGCCTTCACAGATTGACTCTCCAGAACTCCCACATGGAGATCAAAGTTTTGTGGAAGCATCAGATCTCCTGCATGTGTGCAGCTCAACAGCACACCTGCTTGGAAGGCAAGCCCAGCACTGCCCTACAGTCAGGAATTCACACCACAGGAACCATTAGTGCATACCCACAGAGATATGACAGGGAGAGTTCGTGAAACCAGGCAGAACACTACATGAAGGTTAGTATGAAGCATGATTTGGGGGAACAGCTAATCCATTCTGCCACACTTGGGATGTGACAGCTCCTGCCAACTGGTACCTTGACAGAAGTATACTACAGATATATAAATAGATGGAAAAAAGATCAAAGTTTGGCCATAGCAATTCCTCTTCCGTTTCAGTCTCAGTCAAATTCCGAGTAAACAGCAGACATTCAAGCCTGTATGCTGTCTTATTATTTCAGAGTGCCTTCACGTGGCATAAATATTGATAATCACTTTCTTTGCTTGCCTAACTTACTGACAAGCCAAATAAACCTTATTAAAAATCCACCTGCTTGATTCCTCAGAGATGGTGAGACTGGTTGTTATCCAAAAAGCCAAGCATTGCTGATTATTGACTTTTATTTATTAATCTATCATAGACCTGAATAAATTTAGATAAAACTAAGAGCTTTCATCCTCCTATTTCAGTTTCAGTAAAGGATAGAATGGATGTGACAATAGCCTAGACTTCTCTCTAAACCTTTTCCTACCCTGAGCTTCCCAAAGAGTACCAAATTGCTTTTAACCTAATAAAATACAGGAATGATTGAATTTAAACTCAGATGATATATGATTTTTAGAGGGAAACAATTCCAAGTGACAAGGCAAGAAGAACAGGAACTAAAAATGCACTGCTCCCAGCTGCCCACTGTGACCTCTTAGGTGTGCTCTTGCTTGTAGCTTGTTTTCCATCCAACTCAGTGCCTTCCTGAGATGCAAACTGCCCAGTCCTCTCTGGTGCCTAGTCCTTTCTACCCCCAAGACCTGGCTTTTTGCTCTCTGCTTCCTTCCTTCATCCCTTTCTCTGCATGAGTAACATTCTCTCAGCTCTTTGATGTGACTCTCCTGCCTACCACACTCCATGGGTCCTGAAAGGTGTTTTCCCTTGAGCACGCTTCAGAGGAAAGAAGTCACCCTCCCTGTCTACAGAAATTCAGTTTCCCCCATTACTACTCACTTACAGGAACATAACAAAAAGTAAGAATGAACAAATAAATTGTTGCATCACTATTATTATTTTTTTAAAATTTGCCTGTGTGGTAGCTGCAGGCTTCTCTTGCAATTCCCTCAAAATCTCTGTGATCACCCTGATTTTTCAACCAGTAACACATCAGCCTGAAGGGGCAGCTAACGTCTTACTTTACAAATAGGCCTGCCTTCACTGAAACTATTCCCTAAGGTCATGCAGGATCTTGTAAGCCTGCTGCCTTCACTGGAACTATTCCCTAAGATCATGCAGGATCTTGTAAGCATGGCAGCATTCAGCTGTAAGATTTTAAATGTACAGTTTTACCCACCAGATTAAAACGTATCAGAGCAGCATTCTCTGCACTCACCCACAACTCCACTCCACTGTTTCCTTACGCTGGCCATTTTACTTTGCAGAGAGTCAGAAAATCTGCTCTTTTCAGTTCCAAGTGCCCATGAGAAAAGCCATCCTGTTGAAGAAAAACAGCTACTGAATAACATGTTTGAATAAAAATTGTTAGGGAGAAGACCTGGAAAAATTTAACTCACAGCCATCATAATGAGGGCAAGTTCATATCAGATCAGCTACATGATCAAATGGTTGTTTTTTTGTAATATCTTCACTCTTTTTTTTTTTTATCCTCTGTATCTACTAGCCAAAGACTCAGATAAATATGGAGAGAATGCAAGGGCAGTTTTATCTGCTTCCAAACACATAGCTGTAAAGATTTCATTGGTAGTCATAATTGGATTGTAGAAGTCAGCCTGAAAAGCAAAATTAATTCCTGTCTTTACACCTTTCCCTGTGTTTTCATATACTTTTTTACTTGATTCTTTTTCCTGCAAGGAGAGATTCAGACTGACATCTCTCCTAACTGGCATCTTGCACTAAAAATGGCAAGAATCCTACCAAACCTGAACTATTTCCTGCAGAAGGCAATAATCAATGTGAAAAACAGTACAAAATCTGTTTTTAACAGTACAGCAAAATCTTATTCCCAAGTCCCAACCCTTCAGTCCTCACTCCCAGAAGACAAATCACAGAATCACAGAATATGTCTGGGTAAAGGAGAACTCACAGATCTGAGCCCTAAGCCAACGTAAATTAGTGGAAAACATAATGTGGAAGTGTTCTTTGAATAAGATGTGCAAACCTCAGATTGGTGAGGGCTTCAGACAGTGCAAAATTAGCCTGCCCTCCTCATGCATCTTTGGCTAACAACAGCCCAGTCTGAAGAAATCACACACACATTCATACTTTCGGATGGAAAACACAGCAACTATAACTTGAAACATCTTCCTAATTCTGACTGAACGTCACTTTTTTGCTTGGAAGTCCAAACAAACAAAAAAGTATAAAGAAATGTTTTAAAAAGAGTTGCTCAAAATCTGATTTCATGAAATACTGCAAGTAGTTATTTGAACTACTGTAGAGCTTTTTTTTATTAGAAACATATTGTTCCTCTTTTAAATTAAAATTTTCCTTCTGTTTTTTTATTTTCAAAACACAAACAGAAAAGCAAATTTCAGTTAAAAAATAAATTAAGACTTTAATTTTGGTATTCTAATTGAAGTGTCAAAAAGCATCAGAATCAAACTAAGATGCAGTTTCACTTTTCTTCAAAAATATTAGTTTAGTCTAGCTGACAGCTAATAGTAATTTAGTTCCACAAGGTAAATACTTAGCTGTGGAAAGAGACCCTCATGCCCAAAGCACAGCTTTATAAAATGAAGGAAACGTGCCTCAAAATGAAGTATCCAGGGGTGGCAGCAAATACCAAAGGGATTTGGGATACAAAAGTGTTAATGATCAATCAACAGGCCCTGTGACAGTTTCAGTTAACATCTTATATGATAGTTTTAAAAGCTAAGACTTTTCATTCTGTAAAAGGAAAAAATACTGTACCAAAATAATTTAAAATCTCAAACCAAGGCCATAAGAAAGACAGTTAAAAAAAAAAAAAAAGAAAAAAAAAAGAAAGAAAGGCAAATTTCTTGTTAATTCTGAATTGCCAATCTTGGGACCTCCCTTTTTTCCCAAATTGTGTGTATAAGCAGCAAACAAGACAGCCTTTTGACCAGTAAAGTGTATATAATGCTTGACAACAAGACTGTTACATATATCTATTCCCAGGTTAGAGAAAATCCATTTTCAAGGAGATTAAACTTTTCTTTAAGGCTTGAGCAGCCCAGGCTACACTCATCTGCTGTCTGGGTTACAGAGCCCATGCTTCACCCAAACTTGACAAAGATAAGGCTCTTATCTTCATCAAGACAAAAAGAATCAATGTCTTGAAAATGGGTCAAATTCCATTGCCACTGGGATTAGCAGCAACTCTTAGATCAGCTGACTTGGAAGAAATAGAGAAGATCTTGCAGTATCTGAAAGAGACTGACATTACTCCAAAAGGCCAATTTCAGAAAAGCCTTAGTTAGCTAAAACTGAGCCACCAGAATAGTGTTGCCCAAGGGGTGGTAATGGCCATACAAAGTGCAGTTTGCTCCCAGCGTCAGGGCTGAGCACCACAGCTCAGACACAGCTCTTTTTTTCATGTTGGTGCACCCAACGGATACTGGCCCCAGGAGCCTTAGAGCTACCCCACAGGAGCCTGCAGTGCCTGACCTCAGTCCAGAGCTGAACTCTATTTACTATAGGCTGCTTGGAGGCAGCGAGGTTTCTCATTCCCTGACATTTTCTAAAAAGACATTTCTACAAATAGGGGCCAGGATTACGAGTCATCCCTTTCCCCCTGTGATTCCAAAGGCTCATACATTCCACTGGCTCGTTCCCATGGATCACTAAAAAGGCCAAACTGCAAATCAAAAGGCTACACAAACACTGTCTCCCCCATGCTACACGTTCTTCACACAGTTTAAAAATAGCATGACCTTACAATGCAAGATTAACTACATTTGCTTAAGATTCATGTTATGCTTGCTTCCTTCTGTGGCAGTCCTACCATGGGTGAATACTTGAGAGGTTATCATACTCCAGTGTGTTTGTTGTAGCAAAGGAAAACAAAATTGATTTGCCCTTGATTAGACTATAAATAAACAGGCTTTTATCCAGAATGAAGGCAACAACATAAACTGTCCCTGAGCTGCTAATTTATGCATATAGAACGGTGCATGTGCATTCACACAGGAACACGCTGTGTTCACTGCACAGTTTTGTCATTCTCCTTTGGCTCAATAGTCCTTTTTCCCCAGTTAAATATAACTTCACTAAAATAAAAACTGCTATGACCAAATTGTTTTCATGGACATTTTGACCTTGGACAGACCATTTGGTCCAACCTTCTTGGTGGATGTCTACAGAGGATCTTGCCCAGAGCCATCACACACCAACCTGTGGCCTGGGATCTCACATCTGACTAGGGAGACCCAGAAGGGTAGTAAGGAATTGAGTAGAGAGAGAAAGCATCCATCAGAAGAGATAAGCACCAGGTCAGAAGAGCATGTTATAGACATGTACATTTCCTAGAACAACAGGTCCTTGCAGCTAGGCACTCTGCAATATTATTCACATTAACTGCCACTGGTAGGGCAGCTGCCCACTCCTTGGACTACAAAACCTTGGACTTCCCAGCATGTTACTGAGCCAGGCCTAAAGCTAGGCTCATTTTGAGGAAGGAAGTGGCTCCACTGAAATGGTGGAACACATGACAAGTCTCAATTATTAGCTTATGGGCTAGTACCTTGAATATTGAGGTAAAGTATCATCTCACAGCCTTATTCAACCAAGCTTGTCCTGAGCAGGAAATACTCTACTAATAATACGCTCTAACATTTCTTTTACTACAACAGACGTCACATCCCGTGACAGGACACATGGGAATGGCTCAAAGCTGCAACAAGGGAGGTTCAGACTGGACATCAGGAAGCTTTTCTTTACTGAGAGGATGGTCAAACACTGGAACAGGTTTCCTAGAGAGGTGGTCCATGCCTCGAGCCTGTCAGTGTTTGAGAGGCATTTGGACAATGCCCTTAACAACATGCTTAACTTTTGGTCAGCCCTGAAGTGGTGAGGCAGTTGGACGGGATGATTGTTGTAGGGACCTTCCAACTGAAGTATTTTATATGAGAAGATACAGAAAGTTTTCTACGGAAAGCTTCTTCCCTAACTTCAAAAGAATAAAAGTGAATGAATCTTCCCTTTGGTATAACTATATTTATTCTTTGAAAAGGAAATACAAAACATTTCTCTCCAGCCTAGTTCCTTACCCTTTAGCACCAGTCTATGCAGTGCCAGATGTTTCTGGTTTTGGTGGGAGAGGGAGTTAGCATTCCATAGGAGTTACTTAACATGGCCTTGGCCTCTCACCATATATACAGCATCCCCTATCAATCAGCATTTTCCTTGTTGCTTCACGCCTGGTGCTCCAGATTGGAAGGATCTGCAGAATTTGTTTGCCTTCTTTCTTCTCCTCAATCCTACTTGGGTTTTTTTTGTTCTTTTTTTTCCTTCCTATAGTTACCCCAGGGGAAAAAAAAAAAAGATAAAATGTGTACCCTGGGCTATGCAGTGAAGCATTTGCTTTTATTTACAGATAGATACACACTAGGCAGATACATGCCTGAAGACAGAGATCTCTCCTTAAATAGCATAGCAAATTCTTGCTATATGGATCTGTAACGGCATTTAGCTGGGAAGGGGGAGAAGGGACGTGATTTTGACTGACTGAAAAACATTTTTAGGGCAGGAGAGCAAAGAGGTTTGAAGAAGTAATTGATGCTGTCAGGAAAATGTCCAGGACTTTAACCCCAGAACTCCAACACTGTCTATTCAGCTAGTATTTTTATAATAGCAAGGAAACTTTATGAGTGAGTTAATTATAAGACTCTATCATGCTCCATGGGGATGAGAGACACCCGATAGTTTTATACCCAGCAATACATACTGCTGTACTTCAACAAATACAGCCTTTTCCACTCGCATTTTCCTTAGCAAAACCCTCACAAATAGGCTACTCCCCACAAAGACAAGTTGCCTTAGAGAGTCTGATTTTGAATAGGGGCTTTTATTGCTCACCTTAAAAGAGGGCACACAACCCCAGCAGGGATGTGAGTGGCGTCAGTGTTGTAGGCTTTGGGTGCAGTTAGGCTGCCCTTTTCCTGAAGATATTCTGTACTGTAACACCCCATCACTCATTTCACTCAGACACCTACCAATGATCAGCAGGGTCTAACTTAACCACAGCATGGGAAGAAATCACTACAGACCCAGGGTCCTCGTACGTTGCTCATTTGAAGAAGGCAGGATCTCAAATACTGAAACATTTTCTCTCATTCAGCAGATGATCACCGAGGAAAACTAGGGAGCCCCAGTTCACACTGATAAGGCCAAGGCAACACAAGATGCTTTTCCTTCTTCCTCTAAGCATACAGACCTTCCCCCCACGAGAGTACAGTGACTGCCCACAGAGCTGGAGACACCAAACAGGCCCATCTGGCTCACGTTCCCGCAGCAGCCCCCTGAACTGTCTGGTAGAGAGTCCCTTGCACAGCCACAGTCGGGACAATATCAATAAGGTACAGTATTATCAGAAAAAAAACCAAACCACCCACAGCTGTGGATTTGCTTGGCTTAGCCCCACAGGAGTCAAAGCTGGAGCCTGAATATATCAAGTATACAGGGATTTCTTTATGCCTACTTCAACTAAGAGTTCTAAACACACACTTTAGTGTTCAGATCCTTAACTTCGTGAACAAATTTGGTCACACCGTTATCAGATTTTAGTAAAATGACCAATCAAATTGTAAAGGAGAGTAGTGCAAAGGTAGCTCATTCACTCTCCTGTACTTATTCCTTATTCATTTTACTGATTAAAGCAATTTAAATCCTCAGTTTTCCATCTTTATCCACTAACATAAATAAAACAAAAATTCTATTAATTTATTTCCACTTCCTATGGACTCCATCATGCTACAATCCATTACAACCAAAGTAATCACGAACTACCACATCCAGTGCAACAAAATTGCACTAACCTGATAAAAATCCACAAGATCTAAGTACAGCTGGAAAGTTTTCCTTTCATTACTCTGATCACAGGGGTTTCAGCCACAGCTTGTGCTTTGGAGATCACAGCAAAGATAAGGAGTTGGCTTACACAGGCCACACGGTCAAGAAGAGCTTCAGTTTGTAATTTCTGACTTGAGGGAGGAAATAAGGCTTGAAAAATACAGACCCCTCAGAATCAGGAACACTTAAATGGCAGGTATCCATACAGTGAGGTGTCCAAGATCAAAGGCTGTTATCATCCATGGTAAACTGACATGCTGTCTGTGAAACTCTGGTTCAAACCTAGCCCAGGGTTGTTCAAATATGGAAAAAAAATACATTTAAGTGCTGCTTTGTCTGAACAACTGCATATTACTGCCATCCAGTCCCTGTAACCCAGGCTTCTGATAAGCATAATGTCCATCTCAGATAGCTGTCCAGAAATCAGATGCATCCCTTATTGCACAGGAGTCTCTCACACTACAGAACAGGACCACCAAAACTGACAGATGAAAGCTAAAGCAAGGGAGGAGGTGACTATATGAAGCGTTAGCATCTGAAGTGTCATAGTATGTCTGGTGCAGGAAATAAATAAATAAATGAATAAAAAGAGTTCTCTAAACCAGACTCCTAGGGATGAGCAAGCTTATCAAAAGCCAACTTTGTAAAGAAGCACTGCTGATTTCTTCCAAGCAATGCAGAAGGGCCACAGGTAACCAGGATACAACGTGCTGCTGTCTGAGCCTCACACAGTCTGCCTCTCAGCAGCAAGAAGTCACAGGAACAGAAAGCACTGCCTGAATGAGGCACACAGTATCTAGAAATGATATAGGG
>NW_010338997.1:44299-53030 GCF_000700745.2 Antrostomus carolinensis
TGTTATTGGGGACATCATTTGCAAGAGTGCTTTACACAACTGTTACCTCTGTCCTCTTCCAGTCAGGGTGTCAGCCAGTCACACACTCCTGCAATCACATTTAACCTTTCCAGACAACCTAATTTTCTCTCTCTGTCCTTCACTTCTGCCCCTAGCAATCCCCCTGCAGCTCTGCATGCTCAGGAATGTGCTTTGAAGAATTTGGAAGCTCATTTTGGGCAGCATGGGTCTGATTTCCAGCATCAACAGCAGAAGAAATTGATCTCAAGCCATGACTTTGGAAAAGACTCAGACTTTCTATTCTGGTGATTCACATGAAGCATGTAAAGGTTTTAACCTTTACACATACAAATTTCTGGCTTTGCCCTAGCTCTTCTTCTCCTGACCCTTACCACAACACCTCATCCTGGCAAAATACACTCTTTTTATCAGAGCTCTGACCCTAACGCATTTACCTGTGCAATCCAGCAGGTAGGACAGCAGTGCTGATACACTGTGAATGCTTCCAGTTTTCTGTTTACCACCATCCTCTCAGTATCAGCTTCTTACAAAAGATGGACTTTAATTTCATAGGCACAAGAATAACCAGGTGGGAGAGGCAGTAAGGGCTGCTGCTTCAGGAGCAAGAACCTTGAGGAAAAAAAATAAAATCCACAAGATTTTGGAAGAAATATAGAGCCCTGTGTTTAAGCAGCCCGGTATCAGCTATGAATATAGCTGCAGTTAGTGCAATTGCTGCTGCCTTCTGTTGCCAATTCTGCCTTTTTTCCAGGGAAATGGGTTCATGAGAGGCAGCTATAGATGTGATCAATCTCTGTTTCAAGCTACTATGCTCCTTCTGTTGGGATGGCACCCATTTTGACAACAGCCACAGCACTCTAGTAAAGGTCTCTAACAGCACTGCCATACATCCTGCCACTCAGCTAATATATACTCTCTCCAAATTTGCAAATGATCACAAGGGGAACTGAGATTAATTTCATTCTTTCATTGCTTGCATCCCCCTGGAAAAGCCATGACATAACCCTTTTCAGGTTTCTCCAAAGGGCAAATAAATAATAACCAAAAATCATCCAAGCAAAATAAGGAATGAGAAATTCTTTATGTTTTGACAGTCATCAGCTTTCAAAAATCACCATACTGGAAATGTTATGCATGACCTTTCTCCACACTCCACGTGCCTAAAATAACACATATAGGACACTTCCATCATATTGCTCCAAGGCTGAAGAATATATAAAGCACTAAGCCTACACAGTCCTTCACAGGCAAACCTGTGGTCGCTTTGCCTGCATTCATAATCCATTCAGCACATGACAAGCCCAAAATGGAAGCTCATGAACTTCATGGCTGCTGATCAAATGAAGGAATTTCTGGTTTCACACTTGGTTTTTCTCCTGCCTCTCAGATAGGCCTGCCTGCAAGGACCACAATAATGGATCTTTAGTCATTCAAACTGGAAACAGTATCAACTAATCCAGCCAAGTGAGCACATGATAATCTGCAGAGTCGCAGATATTTTAAGTGCCAAACATCTGCACTCCCCTAAATCCAGAAGCTTTCTTAGGGAAGGCTCCCTCCTTGTGCAGCAGGTTTCTTCTTGTTTGTGTTGTACTCTGTTTTGAAAACTCCTTGAAAGGGAAAATTAGAAAATTACAAATTAGAAATGAGTTAATTGCAGAACAGAAACCTAGAGGAGGAATATCTTCAGTACAACATGTACACCTATACTCTGAGCAAGTAATCTATTTTCCCTTCATCTGCATTGTAAGAGAAGGCACAAGAAAGCAAACTGAGATGAAACACTATTCTTGCAAGGTTGAAGGCTCAAGGTTGAGAAGGTAGCAAGGAAACTGTCCCTTTGCTTTAAGCAACATTATCAGTTGCCAAAATATTTTCAATTCTTAAAGGCTAAGCTTTAAAAAGCCCTTCTGAAAATAAAAAACAACATGGCAAAATACATAAAAGACAATGAGAGCAAGAAATTCCCCAGCACACAGCAAGCTCTGTTCCTGTGTTTCAGGCAGTGACCCATCAAGAGATGTCACTCTCTGGAGAGGAAAGCGTGGTGCTGTCTCCTGGCACTGCTAGCATGGCTTGTGGCTGCGTGACAGGCAGCTGTGCTGGTCCTGTGCCAGCCTCAGCACAGCAGCTTCCTTTTTTTTTTTTAAGGGAAAAAAAAAGCATGCAGAGTTATGGACACATGAAATGCTATGAAATAGCGTTCTCTAAGGTCAGGTGCACATCCAAGCCTGTATGTCTGCAGTGTTTTAGTCAGGGACAGCTCCTTCCCCAGGGACAGTGAGGTCCAGCCTCAGCAGAGCTGTGAGGGTCACCTGGGAAAAGCCCTGCTGATGTATTTTCTTTTTGTACTATTCATACACCTCAGCAGTGCACACAGCAGCACCAACCCAGCACCACGGCTGAGGAAGAGGAGCTTCACCACACCTGCCTGTTGAAATACCCACCAGCTACAAAGATGCTTTACCACCATTTCTAGCATGCTCACGTTAATGACTGATAATGCCCCAGTCCCTGTTCAGTCATAAAGCTGTCAACACAGTTAAACATGTGTCAGAAACGATGACCTGACTGCCTCCAGCCTCTAGATTCAAGGTAACTCCAAGCCCAGCTTCACTCCAAGAAGCACCCAGTTGCATTCAGGGCATACCAGACACTAGAAGTCTTTCCAAAGAGCCATTCTGAACCATGAGAAAGAGAGTTCAACAAAAGTTCACAGCCTATTAGCCCCCAGAGTATTCAACAGGAGACAGAAATCTATAGGAAATTAAGTTGATTAGGTGGCATTACACATTTATGGGGGAGGCAGGGTTTAAAGTCATTTATTTAGAAGCTGTCTCAGGGCTTCTGTGTATTGACCCTGTTAATTGCAGCTATCACTAAGCACGAGGACTGTGTTAGGTGAGGCTAAGGAATACCTGCCTCTCGTAGGTGTGCGGCTCACTGACTCTACCTGCAGGAGGGAGGAGTGGCTGTAAGAGGACCTGTAAGCTAGAGGAAAACTTCTAGGACACTGGTTGTAAGGAAATATTTTGGGCTCAAATTGAGCCACAGATTTCATCATAGCCAATCCCAGAGCAGCAGAGACTGACTGGGCACTACCTGCTCTGACTTGCTTTGCATCAGAATGGGAATCTCTCCTTCCTCACCAGCTGCCTTCCCTTTTGGATCCAAAGTCTGAAAATGCTGGCCACAGCATGAAATGGACTGGTCTCTACCTGGTTTCCCTGAAGCAGATGAGAACCTCTGAAGAAATCCCTCCTCAGAGCCAGCCACCACCTCCCTCTCCAGTGATGGGAAGAGCCACAGAAACACAACAGTCAGCACAAGCCTCACAGGGGCAGGGGACAGGAATCAAGGCGAGTGATCTCAGTGGGGAATCCAGAAGGAGGGATCATCAGAGAGCAGCAGAGTGATGGGTGCTCTGAGAAACAGGAGACACTGACACCTACCAGAATGGCAAACCTGGGACCTGACAGCACATATTCACTGATCAGCACAAATCTATTATCATAAAGGTGGATGTGGAGAATGAATGTCAAGATACTGGCACAGGTGCCAAAGCATTGCTGGATCAGAACAGACCTTGCAACGCTGCCTGGGTGTCCCAACTGCCAGTTGTACAGACACTTGAGACTGAAGGTCCTTTAAAAACATAACACCCAACAGTTTCCCAGAAAATAACCCATTTGCACACTCTGAACAACAGCAGATTCCACTATAAGGAAGGGGTAAAAGGTACCTTCACAGGGTATCAAATGAAACAACAGGGTCCTTTCAGTGCCCCTCAGAGTCCTTAGATCACCTGTAAGGACTCATTTTATTGCTCAGTGTCATGAAGACCTGGGTCACTGCCACCCTAACCTGTTCACGTAGCTAAGCAAACAAGTCAACAGTCACACTTGTGCGCTGCTCATCCTGTAGACGTGCAAAGGTGAGAGCAGGGGCAGACAGATGTCAAATACAGAGTCAGGCTGAGCAATCAGCCATACCCACATCATGTTTCCATTGGTGATCACGTCCAGTCCTCACTCTGAACCTTACAGTCAGCATTAAAGATGCAAGTGCCCTATGCAGAACTGCTTTAGTCATTACAGTGAAGCAAAAGAAATCCGACTTGATGTCAGTTCTGTCCAGGGATCAAAGCCTATCAAATTGTCAGCAAACCCTACTGATAAATTCATCACCAAAACAGAGTGCTTCATCCAGCCCTCAGCAGTCTCCTGTCTGGTTTTCTCTGTTCCTGCCCACAACTAGCCCTTACTGATCTCCTCCATCAGGTCTGCTCTCCAACCTCTCTCTCTTCCATTTGCTAAGAAAGGATGGATTCCCACTGCATTGGGGATCGATATCTTATGGTCCAAGAAGAGGAGAAAATGGTAAAATGTCACAGAGGATTGCTACGTGCGTTTCTCCAAAGAGTTCTGGCCTGATGCACAGAACCACTGCTGTCAGCTTGTTACTCACACCCCGCACAGCCGCTGTCCCTGTCCTCTCCGGCTTCTTCCTTGTGGGACAGGGGCATCTAGTGGTTGCGCCCCAGAAGAGCAGGGTAAAGCCGCAGCCACGAGCAATGAGGGATGCGTTTGTTGGTAGCTGAAGTGGGACGCAGCTGCTGCCGACACGGAAACAGATGATTACACAACTGTTAGGCTGTTAACTGCCCTACCCAGGGTAACGTGTCAGAAAACAAAATATAAACACACAGTATCAGGCACAGCAGCTCAGCCGACATCCTCCAACACGAGCTTTCCTGTCAGATGCTCAGGGAACAGATTAGTGGCAAACACACGCAGCAACACTCCCCAACACAGGCTCCTAACCCCCAGAGTCAGGGCTCAGGCACCCCCTGCGCACAGCCACAGTGGTGGTACCTTTTCACTTGACAATCCTGCCACACCTTAACTATGTGAATAATCTCCTTCACCTCTGAATGCTGCCCCTGCGATTTCAGCTGACATCTGCTAGCTTTGAAAGCCAGTGTGTCACCTCATGTTCACATGTTCACTGTTCAAGACTTTACAGACAACTACTAAAAAAACTTCCGATGTCTCTTTCCCAGCCTGAGTTATCCTAGCCTGGCTACTTAGTTCTGGCACATAAGCCACTCAAAGTAGCTGATGAGGGTGTTTTTGGCCTGAGTTGCTCTATAGTTTGTACCTCTTCTAGTTCTGCTGTCTTGTTTGAGTTGCAATTAGAGCTAAACATGGTATTGGAGATGCAGGGAAGGCACAGACATGTATTTCATATATTCTCAGTTTTGTGCTCTTTACCCTTCCCTTCTTTCGCCTGCTAGTGAGTAATGAGCTGTTGTTTTCACAGAACCACCTACTGCATCTCTGAGATCTCTTTTTCCAAATGGGAATTGCCAGCTCAAAGCCCACCACTGTGCTTGTACACAGAGTCAGGACTGGTTTTTACTGAACACTTTGCTTAACACGCAGCGATAATAAATGCAGGCAGGATATAGGTGAGCTGTGCCCCAGATATATTATCAATATAATTGACTAGCTTAGTTCAGCTTCTGTGAACAATACTCAGACTTTGATCTCTTCATAGAAGTTGCTAAAAGAAAAACAATCAATGCCATCTGCAATCATGCTTACTGCAAATTGGAAAAAAAGAATCCAATAAAATAAGATTTTTTTCCCCCCCTTCTGGATATCCTTCTAAAATGAAAAATTTTACCATCATAATACCAAGATATAACACTAGCTTTACCTTCCAAAAACAAGTCTACTTAGCTTCAGAATGGCACTGAAATCTTCAGTCTCTTAATATACGTTGGAGTTTTTATTGAGATCAGATACAGTGAGCCACAGCTCTAATATTAAAGAACAGCAAAGGTTCTAGAATTATCAGTGTTTGATACATTGCATTACAGCCAAAACAACATCTGATATTCAAAATTGTTATTTCAGAAGAGGAAAAGGACATCTTTGACTTTGATCTTTCATATGTTTTAGGATACTGTGGACGTCAATCCTAAATATGTAGTATCTTTAGCCATGCTGCTGCTGAATAAATAACGTGTAAGAGAGGCTAACAAATACAGCTGGGAAGCTTCTTACTTTCACCCTGTACTGTCTGAAGCTTGAACACAAAGAAGCCAACACAAAAAAGAAACAAAACAGAGATGGGGAGATAAATGCCATGGCTTGCACTACATTTCTTAACTGCCCACAAAATTTTGTATTGCAGCAGTTCTGTGAACATGTCAAGTCATCCCCAGGGCAATTTTTCAGCAGGTGAAACCTCTCCCACCACCCAAGTGCTTTGTACCGTTTTCCAGGACATTTCCACACAGTGAGGACAACCATGTTGTGTGGAGCACTTCCACACAGAGCCTCCCAAATTCTCCTTTTCTACGCGACAAGGCCAGGAAGGACACCTCACTGCACTCTCTCACATACAGCATGCAGTTGCAAAGGCGGGACAAGCAACCCTCACATTTATTATTATGGGATTACTATGCCATGCCCATCTGGTCCACAGCATGGAGGCCACTGTCTGAGGTCGAATAGACTCTGAGAGGTCAAATCTACCCCTATGCAGAGGCGTAGATGCCAAACCACCTGCATGGGCAGGTTACTAAGGATGAATCATGAGTCACTTACCAGAGCTCCAGGTGACAACCACAGTGAGATACTCCAGATTTATCCTGGGCAGCAACAGGTCCATCGAAGCCTAAGTGACCATTTAGAAAATAACATACTGAAACATAACTCTCTGGAGGGGCAGATGGGAGAAAGCATCTTTCCCTTGAAGTGATCTGAAGAAAAAAAAAAGGAAAGAAAAAAAAAGAATATGAGAGGAATCCAAGAGAAAAGAAAGACTCTGAAGCTGAAACTGTGTGCCTTATACTGGAAGTTAATACTGAACTGTGCCTGAGGGAAGGAGGGCAGTGAATATTGTTTTCACTTGCAGATGGAAGGGAAGATCATAATACAGGCCTGTGAATATGCCATAAGCAGAAGATCCAATGTTAGTTTTGCTGATTCTAGAGCTGCCCCTCTGAATACGAAAGCTGCACAGTCCATCTCCCTGCTTTGAATGCAGGGCAATGTTGACATGATTGAAATTCAGTAAACAAGGAAAAGTTGAGTGAAAAAGGAACTGAAAGCAAACATAATTAGGATTCCCTCTTTTCTGCTTGTTTCTCACCATATCCTGCAATAATTTTTTCTCTTTTCTTTGAGCTCTGATTTTGCAGATTGCAATAATGAATGGACACATGGACAGAAAACCAGAATCCCTTATGTAATACAATTGTCCCAAGCATGAATTCAGCAGCCTAACGTATTCCCATGCGTGTTCTCAATCACCACCAAAAGGTAAATTAAATTCTTAGACCAGCTGTTTCCCCTAAACCCACCCAGATGGATTCAGCTCCTACAAGGGGCAGTACCACTGCATTTAGACCTTTACAAGCCACCAAGAGCTTCAAGCTCAACCGTGTTTATTTGTACTTCCCCCGAGAGGCACACAGGCAAACCTGCAGAACTGGAAGTGCTGGGGAGCCCCAAAGCTGCGCTTGTTGTGTAATTCAGCAAGCCAGACCCCAAGCTGGGATGTCACAACCCACCTCAGGCCTAGAGGGTTCTGTCTCACACCAGGCAGCAAGGCCTGAATTCAGAAATACAGCACATGGAGACAGCTTAAGTCCAATGAATGCTACCCCAGTAGCCAAAGGTACGCTGTACATGGCTGGCTGCACAGGGGCACACCACCACAGGAGAGACCCCCATCACCAGGACATCACAGTTACATGGTGTTTGGGATGAAAAGTGGGATAAGTTACACTGCTTGGGGCTACTAGTTGCAAGGACCTACCTTCCAGAGTGGCTCAGCTGTTATGGGTGAGACACAGCAGCTTGGCAGGGGACAGCAAGGGAAAGCCCCTGTCACTTGCCCAGGCCTGGCCCCAACGCTGGTGAGGAGCTACCACTGCTGGAGAGGAGCAGGACTCAACCTGCGTTCCTTGGACTAACCCTCTGCCACCAGCTGGGCACCGCACCCACATGATGCCCATCCTCACAAGACCTCAAAATCCCCAGGGCGAGGTGCAAGGGGCCCCAAAGCCCACAGGGCCTGCAAGTCCCATAGGGCCCCTGAACCAAACTGCACAGGGCCCCTAAACCCCACAGGAACAGCCACATGAGACCCCTAAATCCCACAGGCCTCCCTAAACCCCACAGGCTAGCCATATGGGATCCCTAAATCTGACAGGATCAGCTGTGAGGGGCCCTTAACCCCCACAGGGCTCCCTAAACCCCAAAGAACCAGCTGCAAGGGGCCCCTAAACCCCACAGGGCTCCCTAAACCCCACAGAACCAGCTGCAATGGGCCCCAAAACTCCACAGGGCTCCCTAAACCCCACAGGCTAGCCATATGGGACCCATAAACCCCACAGGGTCAGCTGTAAGGGGCACCTAAACCCCACAGGATTAGTCACAAAGGGCCCCTAAAGCCCAAAGGACCAGCTGCAAGAGGCTCCTAAACCCCACAGGGTCTGCTGCAATGGGCCCCTAAACCCCACAGGACTCCCTAAACCCCACAGGGTCTGCTGCAATGGGCCCCTAAACCCCACAGGGCTCCCTAAACCCCATAGAACCAGTTGCAATGGGCCCCTAAACCCCACAGGGCTCCCTAAACCCCAGAGAACCAGCTGTAATAGGCCCCTAAACCCCACAGGGCTCCATAAACCCCA
>NW_010338998.1:0-9433 GCF_000700745.2 Antrostomus carolinensis
CAAACCATTCTATGATTCTATGATAATAAATTATTTTTGAAAACTTTTTTCAGCTGTTTAGCTGCATTTTATCATTAAATTCCTTAGCTACAAGAGAGTTGATTGGTATCTCATAGTAAACTGACATGTACACATACATAAATCTTTTCTATTCCCATTTCAGACACATCCTGCCTATGTGGATCATCCTTGTTGTGCTAAATTTCATGCTGAGCAACAGAGGTAGAGAAGCAGGATCACTGTCAGTTGAACTGTTCTGAAAGCAGCTATGGCATGTTGGATTTGTTGTTCTTTACAACAAAGTTATCAAACATGGCTTTTTGCTCAAAGACTGTTCCAGTGTTCTCATCATGAACACCTTGTTTAGAGTCTCTTAACATATGTGCTCAATTTCCTCAAAACTGAAGAGGGCACTAAGATATGTTTAGGATGATAAAAATTTCATTAAATGAGACAAGATAGAAAAGGCAAGAAAGTTATTTTAACTTAAAGTGTAAAAAATGAGAGCAATCCAACTCTGAGAGCAATTATTTCCTTTTTTTTTTTTTTTTTATTATCTGAAAGAAAATCTTCAAAGTGGATGAATTCCTGGCCACAGAGACATCAGTGATAACTTTGCTATTGTTTCAACTAAATTCATGTTTTCATCTGCTACAGTTGAAGATTGTGCCCATCAATCTATATCTTAAAAACAAACCAAAAATATATTTTATTGCATGCTTACATGGGCCATGTGAATTAGCTTTTGAGTATTAATGGAAGTTTGATGTCTAATTCATTCCAATCCTATCAAATTGTAATCCAACTAATATTTTCAGATATGGACAAACCTGAAATAAGTGGTAATCATAGTACCATCTAAATTAATACCTTCCAATATGGTATTCATTATTTAAAAGACAATGCAGAAGTGCAATAGCTGTCTCTTGAATGATCTTTTAGCTGTTACAGTGTGGATCACTTGTTAATATTCTATTTAAAGAATAGAAATCATACTGTTATTAATCAACTACATTATTTATTAGTCCTATTTCCTAACTAAATGTTATTTTCACCCTGCAGTTTCACTGTGCCTGCTGTGGTATGCATCTTTAATTTAAGATTTTCATGTTAGATAAGAACAGTTTCCTCCTGGTATTTTGCATAATTTATATGCTTTGTAAAAACAGTTATAAACAGAAATTATCTGACTGACCAGACAACATCTATAACATCTATAACAGATATGGTGATATCTTAGTAGCAAGAAATACAAGATTTGCAAAACACAGACAGAATTTGTAGAGGACTGTCAGCTTTGTAAAGAAGTGGGAACTGTCTTTTTCCCCACTGGAACAAGAGAAAAAATTGTGCTCATATCTCTGTTCCAGGCTATGATTTGGTTCAGTAATCAATTCAATTACAATGTTTTCTGATAGTGCATCTTTGGTTAATATTACACAGGACTTATGATCAGTGTGTAGTCAATTGAAACAGTAATTCTTATTTAAACAAAAAGATGAACTTTTTTTCAAAGAAAACATTTCTGAAATGCTGTCAAGATTCTCTTGCAATCCAGTAGCACTATCTCAATGTTATCTCAGATGAGATTCATTTAATTTCATGCCAGCATTTCAGGGAAGGGAAATGAGAAGGCAGTAGGAAAGGAAGGGGAGGAGGGGAAAAGTAAAAAAAGGGAAAAAAGGGGTTGTGGTCAGTGATACTGTTGTGGATAAATCTGAATGGATTAGTACATTTGAACTTTATTACCTATACAGACTAATCTGACTTAAAGAAAAAGTAGAGTGTATCAGGCTAAAACAAGAGTGGAAATTATTTTAAGAAATTGCAAATGATGTGCTAGTTGCTGTCACAACTAACCCGATATTGTGTGAGAAGAAAGGAGACAGCTTTAGTGGTTGCCTCCTGGCAACAGGGTGTTATAACTGATGTGAAAGACATATAACCTTTAGTATGACAAGGTGTTAATGATGACAACAGATCTCTCTTGATCTTTATGACTTACCAGGAGACTCCCAAATCCATGTCAAAACACTAGACTTTCTTGTCAGTGAACCTCAATGACAAGCCAGGTACTAAAAAACCCAAAGTAATCCTCATAACTCCATTTCTGAGATTTACTGTGATTAAAAAAAAAAAAAAAAAAAAAGCAGTCAGGATCCAATTAGCTCTAATATATTAGCAAAATAATTGGAAAGAGTAAATTCTGAGAACTTTCTGTCAGGAAGTCATGCACTAAGAGCTATCCAGACACAGGCAAAAGTCAAAAGGATTGCATTCATGACTTCAAATGCAGGTGGCTTTGAGCCACTCTAATAATCCACAAGGTCCCAGCAGTATTTTTGTCTTCATAGAGTATATGGCTGTTGACAAGTATATTGCTGTAAAACTTCAGACAAGGCTCAGCTATACCGAATTCACTTTTTTCTTCAATAATTGTTTCACGAAAACATTGTAATAAAAAATTACTGAAGTATATCCAGTGATAGAGAAGGCTGATTTCAAGGGCATACCAGCAACGTAGACTTAATCAAACCTCCTGCTGACATTACAGATTCCAAAACGTAGTACAGAATTTGATAATTTTCTTGTAGATTTTTCCCTTATGAAAAATACATTAGAATAGAATAGAATAGAATAGAATAGAATAGAATAGAATAGAATTTTACAGTTGGAATGGACCTGCAATAGTCACCTAGTCCAACTGCCTGACCACTTCAGGGCTGAGCAAAAGTTTAAGCACATTATTAAGGGCATTGGCCAAATGTCTCTTAAACGCTGACAGGCCTGGGGCATCGACCACCTCTCTGGGAAACCTGTTCCTGTGTTTGACCACCCTCTCTGTAAAGAAATGCTTCCTAATGCCCAGCCTGAACCTCCCCTGGCACAGCTTTGATCCATTCCCATGTGTCCTGTCAATGGATCCCAGGGAGAAGAGATCAGCACCTCCCTCTCCACTTCCCCTCCTCAGGAAGCTGTAGAGAGCAATGAGGTTGCCTCTCAGCCTCCTTTTCTCCAAACTACACAAACCCAGAGTCCTCAGCTGCTCCTCATAGGACATGCCTTCCAGCCCTGTCACCAGCTTTGTTGCCCTCCTCTGGACACGTTTGAGCACATGAACATCCTTCTTAAATTGTTAGGCCCAGGACTGCACACGGTACTTGAGGTGAGGCAGCACCAACGCTGAATACAGTGGGACAATCACTTCTTTTGACTGGCTGGTCATATGTACCCCAGGATGTGGTTTGCCCTCTTGGCTGCCAGGTCACATTGCTGACTCGTATTGATCTTGCTGTCAACCAGCAGCGCCAGATCCCTTTCTGCAGGGCTGCTCTGCAGTCACTCCTCTCCCAGTTTATGCTTGTGCCTGGTGTTACTCCATCCCAGGTACAGAATCCAGCACTTGTTAAATTTCATTCCATTAGTCATTGCCCAATGCTCCAATCTATCTTGATCCCTCTGTGAGGCCTCTTATCCCTCAAGAGAATCAACAGCACCTCCCCGTTTGGTATCATCAGCAAACTTGCTAATGGTACATTCAACACCTGCATCCAGGTCACTGATAAAAATTTTGAGCAGAACTAGCCCTAGGACTGAGCCCTGAGGAACACTGTTGGTGACCAGTCACCAGCCAGATGTAGCCCCATTCACTACTAATCACTAAAGTTTTAGGCATTAAAAATGGGTGCTCTTAGGAAAGAAGAATAATGAAAAGGCAGTCTGATTGCTTAATGAGGGGTGTGTTTAAAATCTGCTCAGAGTCTCTGGTTCTTTTCCACATTTGTGCTCCTGGATTTCTGGATATCTTTGAGCAATGTATTTTACTTCTGGCCTCAGTTTGCTGATCTGTATATTGAAGCTATGCTGCTTTACAGAAAAAGGAAACTTTCTGACATCTCGTTTGACCACAATATGAAAGAATTTTGAATTATTGTGATTATTATCTTTCTCCCAACAATCTAACTTATGATCTCAGAGATTTATCCTCTAGTCTTTCACATTTATTACAGTAGGGCCTGAGGAAGATAGAGAAAAAAAAAAACCAACGGATTTTGATGAGCTCTCAGGAGTACTTTTAGAAATGTTTACACAGCCTGCTACTATAAAGCTTTCTTATTAGTACACTTGTGTGCCAACAGGCAAAACAAAACCAACAATATCTATATTTTAATTATTACTAGACTGTCAGAAAAAGTGTACACCTTGTTTTCTTACACTTAAATGTGCACAACCAAAACTTTACAGTGAAATCAGTGGAAATGTTGGCAATGAGGCAGTAATAATATCCTTATGACTAAATATCTAGTCCTTGTAAACTACTGCAGGTTTGTTCTACCAAGTTTGTGTACAATTTTGCAAACACCATGAATTATAGCCACAACACCCATAAGTAAATTCGTATTGAAAAAGTTCTGCATGAACATGCCAGCTTTTCTAATAAATCTCTTGAACTGTAAAGATGCAGAGATCATATCAAGACAGTATTCTGCAGATACAGATCTTTGGAAAAAGGAAATCAATAGAATTTTTCTTTTACCAAGTATCACAGTAGTCAAACAGTCTTGCTGAAAATGATTAAAATGCACTAGGTATTTGTCTTAGAGTTTTAAAAATGCATCTATTAACTAATTAAAGAAAAAAAATGTTGCTGGTGTGGTTTTAGACTTATTTTGTCTTAATCTCAAAGATTAGGTAAATGTACTGTTTTTATCACATTTCCCTTAGGAAAAGGAAATCACAACAGACTTGTATCAGTATTACTTCATATACTGAAAAAACATGAAAAATGGGGTCTGACCATCCACACAATAATTGCAGGACCTCTGAAGCACAGGAATACATTCACAGAATGGTAATGTTCTGTACATAAGAAATTACAAATTGCACATCATGTTATACCACATGTTAAATAAATAATGGTTTCTCTGTGAAAATAATCTTCAAAGTTTTCAATAATCAGATCTTAGGAAGCATTCACATGATATTTCATACCAGGTTTTAACATATATTGTCTATGTTGTGTTTTCAGATTATGGATTAAGTTAAGGACCAAGATCCACCAGCAGCAAGTAGAAATGAGAGAAGTTACCCGGAAATCTCAGAATCATTATGAGGCAGAGACCAAAGGTGTAAACACAGGCTCAGAAACATCTAGATCACAAAATGAAACAACAGAAAAGCCGTAAATAGAGGCCAGATCTGCTTTCTATTCATGGGCTTTAATCACAAATTTATTTTCCATTCCTAATGACTTACTGGATTTCCAGAATAATGAAGGATTTGCAGGATCCAGCTCATGAGAAGAAAGCAAGCAGTGTTTGTCTGACTACTCAAGAATTCCTCCTTCTTTCAGTAAATGAGAAGTAAATACTCATATTGCTGCTCTGTTTTTCAGTGAAATCTTTCAGCTGGAGTCACTTTCAAAATGGGAACCACTTCAATGATTAATACCTTTTGTTCTTCTTTCTAAGTATTCACACATCACAATGCACCAGTACATTATTTATTTATTTAAGTCAAGCTTTCAAAGTATAGAGGAGCAGATATTTCTCCACCTACATTTTCCAACACCAGCAAGAAAGAATTGACCCCAAAGAATATACCTTTCTATAAATAATTTTGTCCAAAAAAGCTGGGCAAGGCATAGGTTATAATGTGTTCATTTGAAAACACAGACTATGCAGGAAGAAAATTAATTTGAGAACCAACCCAAGTCTGTTTTTTCATTACTTTTCTTGTCTAAGCCTCTATGACTTATTCTAAAGCAGCTAGCAGAGCCTGAAGAGCAAAACTGAACCAGTATTTGTTAAAATTTCATTTATTTATTACATTAAATAAACGACATTATACAGTGTTATATTAGTGCATTTATTAAAGACTTTTTAAACCTTACATACATCAAGCTAAGAGGAGGATGCCTCAAGTTATCAAGCAATCTAATGTGCAGATATGTAACCTTAACTACTCTGAAATCAGCCACTTTATATTTATCACGGATTATGAACCTACATGCCATCATTAAGTGTAGAGTATTTAATGGATCATAAATCTTCTTCTTAGTTTGTCTGTGTTCATCTACAAGTGCAGCATAAGCAGTATATGCCTCTTACAAAGGGTCAGATAAGGTATTGTCAACTGACTCATCCAAGACAATGTTACAGGCTGAGCAGAACATCCCAGTTCTTCGTCTGTAATCCATCACACAACTTGTACTGATACATTTCATGCAAACCAGGATGGACGAAGTATTTATACTGCCAAGAAAGTAGGGAGCTAGGAACTGATGAGAGATGTTCTAGTTAATCTCTCAAAATAGTTTATTTTGTATTTACCTATTATACCTAAACTAGACTTGGACTCATTCTTAACATATCTTAAAAGTATTGACTATTACTGTTGTCTTTTCCCTCAACGCCCCCCCCCCCCCCCCTGTGAGGTAATATTTACCAAAACTATTTAAACTGAACTCAAGAAATGCACATACCTTTCCATCTCATATGGCAGGCAAGAACGTTTACTGATATAAGAAAGTGGTTTTGACTAAACTTCACAAAAGGGAAGGAGTTCAATTGAGTTTTGAGGAAAAGATTTTCAAGGAGACTGAAACATGATTTCTTATTACCACAGGCTATCAAAAATAATCACTGCTCTGTCAACGCTACCACAACGCTAATCAAAGATTTATTCATTTTTGTAAACCTTTGTGGGTAAAAAAGGTGTTTCCAAAAAACCCTAAAAAATTGGTGTCATAGATTTTCATAACATTTATTTTGTTTATTTACAAAATAGTGTAAACTTCCTATAAAACATAACAGAGAATAGTATCTAAAAGTACTGTACAGCTAACATGACAGGAACAGTGTCTTAAAAACACACACAAAAAAGCCTACTCACAAGTGGGGAAAAAAGTGAATGTGCGTTGTCATGGATTTTGTATGTCAAAAACCATACCTAAAAAGTTTATTTCAGCCAAAAGAAAAACTGAAGAGAATTAGTGGTGATATACTGTTTCTGTTCTTATAAGAAAAACTGTGTCCCCTAGATTATATAATACTAAGCAAAAAATTGTTTAAGAAGTTTAGGAGAATAAACTGACTGCATTCTATAAATACTTTTCAAAGGACTTATTTAACTTAATAAAACACACTGCTGATTTGGCATTAAAAAGCTCATTTGACATTGCTTCACCAGTGTCCCCACAAAAAGAGAATTTGAAGAGAGTCCTTGAACATCTATCAATTATAATAGAAATTAATAATGTTATAATCTCACTGATTTCAAAGGACAATTACTGGACTAAGAATGGATAATGGTAACATTTTGCATAGAAATTGGATTATTTTAAATTTCAGATTTCAGATGCTCATTTGCAATATTGATTGCAAATTTATTATCATTTGAATAAGCTCCTTCAACTCACCTATAATTTGATGCATTCTTCACATACATATTGAATTAAACTTGCTACAAGATTCCTGTTTTCACACAGTTTTAAGGTAGTAGGAAAAACCCAAACAAACAAAAAATCCACTTTCACCTAGATTAGTGTCTTCAGAATAGCCCTGAATAACTTAGCTTGTTGGAAAGCAGGAATTTCTCTAGCTGTGATGAAATGTTACATTTTAGAAGCTCTTTTGAATCTGTTAATTTGTGATTCAAGGGCCCACATTCCCAAGCCTGAAAGGTAGTCCCATTTACCTCTGTGAAGCAGATGACAACCGTTTATACTTTTAATGGTATATGGAAAAATTAATGCTAATTCTCTGTGATTAAGTCAAAACGCAGCACAGCCTGTTGGTTTCGGCAAGTGGCAGATCACTCACAGTTTAAAGTAGGTTTGCTCTGATGTTTTAAAAATGATAAAGCTTCTTGCAAAGTTTTTTCACCTGTTAACATGACTTTAAATATGCTTTGAACCACTCTTCTCTGAGGTTACTCAGATTTCTTTTGCTTCACTCCTTTCTGCAGCTATTTCTACATTTACTAGTTCAGTTAATGAGGAGTTACCTACCACCAAATCACATCTAATATGCTAAGGGAGAGATTAAATAATAAAGACAACTGTGCCTCTCAGGAAAAACTGAACTTCAGACTTTTTTTAAAAAAAGACAGTCAAAATTAATTAAATAATAATACTGACTGTATTAAGTTTATTAATATCAAAAATTAGATTGAATCCCACTCTTCAAGCATCATTACTTTATTATAACGATGTTCAGAGATACCAAGTTTACAGAGCCATAATAGCACCCTGGGTGGCAACACGCTACAGCATGTGGGCTGCTGGAGTAGCAGTGCAGGTATTGAACACAATCTAGCTACAAATTTTTATCCCATAAATATCATCATCACATTGTTTAAACTCCCTCTCATGGCCTCAAGGAAGTAACATGTGGTAACATTAGAATGATGGCTGCCAACTTTTCCTGTGGTGGAACTCTTCCTTTTCATCATTGTTAGACTAACTTTTTTTCCAATTAACAATATGACACTTATAAAGAAATAATTGAGTTGTTTGAACCAGGAGGCCCTTTTTAAAATTCCATTAATTATCACGTTTGTGTGCCTATGACATAGGCAGACAACCACTAAAAATCAACTTTATCTAAAAAAAATCATTCAGTATTACTGTATACCCTCTTTGTTTTGGAAAAACAGAGAAAAGAGAAGGGTATGTCTAAAGTACAGGAGTTATAAAAGTAAATGGAAAATTTCAAAGTACTCATAAAGGCATTTCTTCTAACAGAGAAGTGATGTTCAAAACAAAATTAAGAGATTATCAGAATGGGAGTCCCAAGTTCTCCATCAGGGAGAATTGCTCAGGAAGCTAAATACCACTTTCATATGGTTAAATTCCCCAGCATCAAAAGATTCAAAGCTAGTTACAAAAAGATTGACTAACATTCACAGAAATACAACACTAACAGCAAGCATTCTTTATTATCACCACACATTCAACAATCCTTTTAATGAATTGATGAAAATCTTCCTTAAAACTTTAGGATTTTTTTCCCCTCTTCCTGCTCCTACTGGAAAATTGTCTCGGAGTTTCATCAGTTTTCAGCATAAACTGACTCAGACAGATTAAGCTATTACTTGTGCCCACTCAATAATTTACCTGAGATACATTCATTTATTTTTTTTTCCTCTTGATCATATCTCACTTCTGTTTTCTGTTTTGCTGTGCTAAATGAGTGAGCTTCTTTCAGCTTCCTCCTATAAGAGAGGTTCTCCATCTCCCTGGTCGTCCGAGTAAATTCATTACACCTCTGCCACTTTGAATTCATCTTTCAACCTCTAACCTGGTGAGCAGAGTGTCAAAAACCAAAAGGAGCTATGACAGGCTCTGATCCCTGTATGAAACAGGCCAAATTACCTGACAGCCACAGCCCCAGATCTAATAGGGCAGAAGTTATATCCATCAGTCTTATAA
>NW_010338998.1:9456-38621 GCF_000700745.2 Antrostomus carolinensis
ATCCTTCACCTCAGTCGCTCACTTTAGGACTTGTTACTGCAACAGCTCAGCCTCTGACGGGAGCAGATACGGGGCTTGCATGGCCCTAGAGTGCAAGAGAAGCCTCAGTAACCCATACAAGCCCGCATGTTGGGGTGCCTGCTGGCCACAGGGGCCTCTTTGTCTCAGGATGGCAGGGAGAGGAGTAGCCATCCTCCATGTGCCAGCACTTGCTGCTTTTCAACTCTTGCAAAATAATCCATTCTCACAGAGAATGCAGTGCTACATTTTCAAAACTAGAGCTGACCCTGTCTCTCTCCTGTCTCTGTTGCTGCAGCTTCAGATATTCAGATAGGAACAGATATTCATCTGCATTCAAACTCCTCCTATACTCAAGGCAAATCCATGATCTGTCTTAGAGAACCCACCACACTGAAATACAAAATTTAGGTTGCCTGGTTGGTGTTCACCTTTCTTTCAGTGCTCAAAAAACAAAAAATAAATAAAAATCCAAGATATATATCCCCCCTCAAAATTATTAGGCCAGAGAAAAAGAAAACATGGGTATAAATTCATAGGTACTAAGTTGCTAAGATATCATAGAATCATTTAGGTTGGAAAAAAACCTTTAAGACCATTGAGTCCAACAGTAAACCCAACACTGCCAAGTCCACACTAAACCACATCCCTAAGCACCACATCTACATATCTTTTAAATACCTCCAGGGATGGAGACTCCACCACTTCCCCAGGCAGCTTGTTCTAATGCTTTACAACCCTTAATTTTTCCTAATATCCAAACTAAATCTCCCCCCTGGCACAACCTGGGGCTGATTCTTCTTGTCCTATCACTTGTTACTTGGAAGAAGAGATTGAGACCCAACTTGATACACCCTCCTTTCAGTTAGTTATAGAGAGCAATAAGGTCCCCCCTCAGCCTCCTTTTCTCCAGACTAAACAACCGCAGTTCTCTCAGCTGCTCATCATAAGACTTGTGCTCCAGACCCTTCACCAGCTTCGTTGTTCTTCTTTGGATGTGCTCCAGTGCTTCAATGTGTTTCTTGTAGTGAGGAGCCCAAAACTGAACACAATGCTCATATGTTATTTTGGATTGGATGTGAAATTGACTTCTGTCCTGTGAACAATGTTAATTTCGAGAAAAACACATTCTGGAAACTGTTAAAGAAAAGTAAAAATATTTTGAGATGCCTGATTGTCAGACACATACATAGAGTCTGGCAAAAATAGGAGCAGTCTGTATAGAACTAAACCAGACTTTAGTATAGAACTAAAACAGACTTTTTGCCTTTTCAATTCAATATTTCAGTGTTTTTGAGCATGACTCTAATAGGCAGGATACATCTGCACACTATCATCTGTAGTATTCCCTATTCATGGCAAGAACAGATGGAGCCTCAGTAATCCTCAGCAGATCTTATTGGACTATGGTTTGGAATAACATCAAAACTGGAATATAGAGTATTTCATTGTTGGAAAAAAACTGACAAAAACTAAAAGAACAAGCCAAGAAAGAAGCCAGTGTTAAAAGAACTTCTGATTTTTCTTTAGCAATATATCCCACTGAGATCTAAAATTTTATTGAAATAACTTTTTTTTTTTTTTTTTTTTTTTAATGCACACAGGTATTTGAATTGAAGGTTTTGTTCGTTGGATGTTTTATGTTACAGCAGCAAAACAGCAGGGCAAGCAACTAACTACATTTAGAGTGCATTACTTTTTTAAAACTGCTGGTTGACCAAAGCGGAGGATAATGACCTTTGTTTGGTATTTGTAGGTTTATGTATTTTAAGTTTCTGTCACTTACTAGTGACATCAGCAAATTATTTTTTTCAAGCAGCTTAGATGGAAGGTACAACACACAGTAATCCTATTCAAAGAGCAGCTCAGGGAATGAAACTCTTCTGACTCTCTTTTTCCTCTCTCTCTTTTTTTTTTTTTTTTTTTTAAGAAATCATCTACTCCCAGCAGTTTCATCTCCTGCATAATACAGCAATTTAATGAGCTATGCAAAGAAGAAACCATTACTGCCCACAAGCCCTCTATACAAGTGCACCATGTTGTCAACTTACCATCTGGCCCAACACAAGTTCTATGTTTTCCAGGCAAGAGAAACATACAGCTTGTGTGTGGCATTTAGACATAGAGTCTAGCTAAATAAATTAGCATTCTGCCAATGCATAACAATCCTTCAAGTAGACCTTATTGACTGTGTCTGATCGCACGTTCCTAAGAGCCTTCTTACAGTCAATAAAAGGCATGTGAAGAATTATGACAGTGTTAGGAGAATAATTCATTTCCACAGAGAGAACTTTAGAAATTATGGTCACTAAAATTTCAATATAGCATTTGTAATAATCTTTAAAGATAATCTAGGATATCACTTTCCTATATAGTCACAAGTCTTCAGGCAAGCAAGCACTTATCCTGGATGAAGTATTTAAACAAACTGCTTCTTTTCAACTTTTCTATTTTGTAAACCTACACAGGATAAACACCACATTTATTTTTACCAACCATATGAATTTTAACAAGGGCAAGTGCTGGATTTTGCACCTGGGACACGGCAACCCTGGACACACCTACAGACTGGGGAATGAGAGGCTGGAGAGCAGCCCTGCAGAGAGGGACCTGGGTGTTCTGGTCAATGGCAAGTTGAATGTGAGCTAACAGTGTGCCCTGGTTGCCAAGAGGGCCAACCGTGTCTTGGGGTGCATCAAGCACTGCATTGTGAGCCGGTCGAGGGAGGTGATCGTCCCACTCTACTCTGCACTGGTGCGGCCTCACCTGGAGTACTGTGAGCAGTTTTAAGTGCCACAATATAAAAAGGACATAAAGCTACTGGAGAGTGTCCAGAGGAGGGACACTAAATTGGTGAAGGGTTTAGAGGGGAAGCTGTACAAGTAGAGGCTAAAGTAGCTTGGTTTGTTCAGCCTGGAGAAGAGGAGACAGAGGAGACCTCATCACAGTCTAGAACTTCCTCACAAGGTGAAAAGGAGGGGCAAGTGCTGACCTCTTCTCCCTGGCAACCAATGATAGGATCAGAGGAAATGGCAGGAAGATGTGCCAGGGGAGGTTTAGGTTGACCATGAGGAAAAGGTTCTTCACCCAGAGGGCAGTGAAGCACTGGAACAGGCTCCCCAGGGAGGTAGTCATGGCACCAAGCTTGACAATATTCAAGAAGCATTTGGACAAGGCCCTCAGACACATTGTCTGAATCTTGGGATTGTCCTATGCAGGGACAGGACCTGGATTCCATGATCTTTGTAGATCCCTTTCAGCTCATAACATTCTATGCTTCTATGATATTTTTAAAAGTGTAGTTAGAAGGACAGTTGTCATTTCTGGCTGTTGTTCTATAACCATTCCTGTTGCAGCAAATTAAACAACAGATATGGCTTGCCTATGGAAAACAACTTACTGAATAATAAGGCCCTTATAAAAGAAAAAAGTAGAAAGTAGAGTCTTGAAAGAAGATATTGCTAGATAGAGAAACAAAGAAATAATCATTTATTTAACTAATAGAATAGGGAGGAATCTTCCCACACTCTTCTATTTTGATCATGACCTGTCACTGGGTTTTGAGAAAACTGATTTAGTAATAGCAAGTAAATTTAACAGCAAGAAACTGTTATAAGCATAGGAATTGTTGATTGTAACTCAGTTAATACTTCCCATTTTATCACAGAGTAGTTAAAATGGTTACTGCAATTTTCAGAGTTCCCTACCTGTTCGAATGCATAGAAACCTTTTTAGCACTAGCCTTGGGTTGCACTAACTTTTTATCAACTCATTAACCATGATAATTCCTTGAAAAGCTTGAGTACTAATAGACTTTTCCTTTTGAGTCTTAAAGCAATGTCAAAAATGGGAATAAGCTTATAGGAAAAGATGTTAGCTAACTATTCAAGAAAATATTAGGCTCTGAAGTTTAGATAAAGATTTTGTTTCAAAATGCTTACTCGTTGCTTCACAATATGTTCTAGCTTGATTCATCTTAGGGGATGTGAATGAACACCACTAACAAATCAGGAATACACATGGTATTTAGAATTACAGCCATTTCCAGAAAGATTCATAATGTACAGGAAGATGAGCTTTTTTAATACTGCAATAGCAGGTAAAATAGAAGTTAAGAACTTCACATTTAAAGTAAACAACACTTGCAGGAATTTACACAGATTTTCAGACTACTGGACTAAACTAAGTAGCAACTAATAGCAAAAGCTAGCAATAGTTGCTGTAACAACTGTTCATAGAAGCATGACAAATATAAATTTAATATAAATGTATTCAGAAAGCAAAAAGTATATTTTGTTTGCCACTGCCTTCATTATTATAAGTCACAGAAGCTTAGCAAATTATTACTCTCCAATGGCTTCTCAACAATCTTTGTGAAGATAGCTAAGTCTAGTTTTAAATTAACAAATCATGATCCAATTAAAAAAAAAAAAAAAAAAAAGAAAAACAAAAAAAGGGAAAAAAAAAGAGACTAATCAAATCAGAATTAATGGGTTTGGAGACTTAATTGCCACTTCATTCCAAACCCAGTCCAGGGCCTATTAAACTGATGAGCATCACTTCTTTGTCCTTAACAGATTTTGAATCAGAATATCTATCACCGTTCCTTTGTGTCATATTTGGCCTGCTCTAGCATGGTCTGAGAAAAGCAGGTTAGGCCACTTGCTTCTGCATTTTAACTTTTTAGAAAATGAACAGGTTTCAGTTTAATCTTAATAATGAGCATTCCTTAGAAACACATAATTTGGAATATGTAAATATCCACAATCTTTCCTTCCATTTTAGTGGCATGTTAACTAGACTAGAACTTACTAAATTCTAGTTAGTTAAGACTAACCTGTGTGTGCCCAGGTCTTTTATAGTTTACTGACGATCTTACTTTTTTTTTCCCCTCGTTGTTTCAGTTAAGTTATACAACTATCTAAATACCACATCATGTAGCTGCAATTTCACAAAAAAAAAACCCCAAACAAAAAAACAAAACCACAAAACTAAAAGGAAAGTTATTATCATTAGCAAGCTCATTGAAATCTTTTGTAGGAAAGTACAAAATTAGAGAAAAGAAGATTAAATATTTCTTACTTCAAGTAACTAAGCAGCAATAAGAAATTAACCTTGCTTCTGCCCACATTAATTGTGCATCTTTCATATATTGGTATTTGTTTAAAAAGTGTGACTGTTGGGTGCAGTCTGGTATTTTTAGAGCTATTCATAAGCATATTCAGAAATCTTGTGGTTGGTATCCAAAAGCACACAATAATTACAGTAATTTCACTTAGAAAAAGATAGACTTCCTGTCTCCCTCAAATTCTGCCATATAGTACAGATTTGCACGTTTCTTTAAATTATTTTGAGTTCCACAAATGTTTTTCTTCTCCAGATACAGACAGCATTAAGGAGCTGGTTTTCAGAAGTGCTAAGCATGCAGGCCTGAACAGACTTCTTTAAAAGGGATTCAAGTTTATAATAAGAAAAGACAAAACACTTAAATTTTTTTGTTGCTAGGTCTTCATTTTCATGTGTGCAGAATAGCTAGTATTACTCATTAATATCATTTACAAGTCATGTGAGTCCATGAATATTCAGAGGACTTAAACAACAACAACAAATCACTCCAGTTATCCAGAGAGCTCAGTACAAAATTAAAGACTGAATTTCTTAAAACAACTTAAAATATACAACTACAAAAATGAAATTGCAATTTGCTTTTAGAGTCATTTAGAAATAGAACATTGACTTTGTGCAATAAGGATGCACTTACTAATTTTTATTTTTTTTTTAAAAACAACTTTAAAAAGAGCTTTAGTAAAACGATATAACCCAAAAGAAAATATTTTAATTTAAAATTACATTCAGTGAGGTGTCATCCAGATTAAAAAAGTCCTCAGATAGTTAACTTAATATTTTGCAAACAATACCTACAGAAATGGACTGAGTCCAGGCTTTCAGCTTAGAAATGTTGAATGAAGGCAGTTGCAGAAGTTGTTTTGTTCCCCACTATTCTGTTTACAAGCACCTTTGAGTAAGACTTACACTTAGCCGAGGATCTTCCTCAGGAACTTAGAAATCTCTAGAGAATTATTTATTAAATTAGTGCTTTTTAGTAACTTGTCACCCTTTTAGTAATATGTAACTTTGTAGTAATTTGTAACTTTAATGCTAGCAATTACCTCTGCAGACAGTAGATTATCACCGGCAATCCATACGAATTTGTATTATTCTTGTTGCTCTATTAAAGGTGCTTTTATTTGCTTACAGACTTGATGTACTATTTCTTACTGGCCTGATGAGGCAGAGGTTGTGAGAGTCCAGAGATCGTGACTGGACGGCAGGTGCAGGGCACTATCAAAGGAATCTGACATTGGTGTTTCCAGGCTTGTAGTGCCTCACTGAACTGTGCCTATTCATAACCAGCCATCCTAACTGACCCGTGCTCAGCAGGGCACAGCTAAATGCTGCAGGTTTAGCTGTGAGTCCACAAATCATGGGCACAGGAGTGCAGCACACTATCGAGCGAATCTGCCATTGTCATACCCATAGTGCTCAATTGGGCATCACTCAGGATCTAAGCCTAGGCGCTCCCAGCTCCTCCAGTTATCTGAGGATAAACTGGAACGCAAAGTGGTTTATTTCCTGCCAAATTATTTCACCACACCTTTCACGCAACACAGGTGGACACCTTTTGTTGGTGTTGTTCTTGTTTCTAATCTTAGAAAGAAGAAGAATTCTGGATGGAAACCCAATTTTCCTCTCAATCTTTAGCTCCTCCTTATTTTGCAGCCAGGTAATTTGTATTTTTCCACATTTTTTTGTTACATCTCTCATATGAAAAATGTGATGTTGGAGCCTTCCTGCCTCTCATTTTCCATCAGAATACTCTTTCTAGTTGGCTGTAGCATTCTCTGCAGTAGCCAACATCTTCTATAAATTTTAGCTGCAAATACTCAGTTCTAAACAAAGTCAAACAAATGGATTTTGCCAAATCAGAATTCTTAAGGCACTCATCCAAATAAGAAAATGGTAGTAAGTCAAATCATTCAGTGTTCCCCAAACTGAAATAGAATCAACTTTTTCATAAACTGAAGTTATTACACTCCTCCCTGAATCTTAATGCAATAATATAAAAATTATAGTCATTTGCAATTGTTGTAAGTGTATATTATCTCTTTACTACCACAAAATGAATTAGATCCATTTAATCTTCATTGTTATAATCAGAAGTCATTAACCTAAACTAGGAGAGTGTGAAATTAATGTTGCAACAGCCTCAAATTTCAGTATGTTTGGTGAGGGATGTTTTTTTTTTCTTTTTTTAAAGCAGTACAGTATAGGTTAATTGCTTCAAGAGAGTTGAAGAGTATATTTTCTCCAGATTACTCAACAATATTTTAATTTATTGCTTTTAAACAAGGGTGTAATTTAATCCAGTTATTCAACTTTTGCCAGCAATTTAATAGTTTAGCATAACATTTACAATTTAATTAAATGCTAATAAAATACATCACTCATATCACCTGCAGACCAGGATGTAGGTGGTTCAATTACTTCAGTGTTTACAGCTCACTGAGTTGTGAAGGGCAAATGGAAACTTTTTCACATTACTAAACAGCGGCTATTTGAGAACTAGCACTGGAGGAAGATATGAATGTTTTGTCTCAGATTCCAAAACCGGAACAATAAACAGAGAGGCAGAATAGATATATCAATGTTCCCGTATAATAAAGGGGAAAAGAGAACAACTCAACTTTGATTAATAATGAGGATGTCTTTTAAAAATGAGAGAGGTTGCATTTCAAGAAAAAGGAAACCTGATTTTTGCTGTGCTATTAATCAGTCCATCTCTGTTCAGATCTTGGTCTCATATTTCTTCTGATTTTAATACATATTTGTAAGGCAACCTTTAGGTGGTTTGCTAGAATTATTAATTGCTTATTTTTCCCCACTATGTTGATTACTACCTTTTTTATGTAATTAAAATACACAATAGCTCATCAAGGTCTGGTGAATTTCGCAGGTATCCTTGTCATTTTCCTGCAAGTTCTGAGCAGGTATGAGAAAACTCTGTTCTATCCCAAAACACCTTTAATGTCCACTAAGGAAAAAAGCAGGAAGGCTTCAGTGCAGGGTTCATGTGTTCCTATATAATCTTCCTTCTCTTGGACTGATGCTAATAGAGGTACTGTAGCTGTAGATACCAATATCCACATTCAGTTGTAGTCATTTGGGAAAATATTTCATTCAGTCTGCATTCATCATACTTATCCTGGGCATCATTTTCTTTATTCTCTTTCAAAAACCCCTTCATTTCTTAAGCAGCTACCACTTCAGAAAACTGGCTTTAAGCATTCCTGTTCTCCAGCTGCAAGGACCAGATGTTGACCATTGGTGTGGTAAGCACAGAAGAGCAGGACCCCACAGGAAGGGTCTGAGACCACAGACAGGCAGTCTCTGCTGTCCCACTGACCCTCTGATGTGGCACAAGAATGGCTGAAGGAAACCAAGAACACGAGGTGATGCAGCAGCAGATGACTGACATCATCCTCATTCTCAGTTGCTATTCAAATGGTGAACAGTGTGAAGTAATTTAAACAAGTATGCTTTGAAGAGTTATGTCTGCTTCCCTGATACGTAAGACTCCTATAACAACAGAAAAGCTCAGTCCATTGTGCAATGTCTAGAGAAGAGAAGGTTTCTGGGTTATTCAGAGGAGTCAGTGGGTTGCAGGCAAATAGGGACAGGAACTGCAGGACAGTTTTGACAGGAATGATACAAAATGCCATAGCATACTGCTAATTGTCAACAAAGGACAGGGGAGTGGTTTCAGAGGAAGTTCAGAATAAAGAAACTGTAAATCAGAAAGACAACAATAACTTTGTAGGTATTTATAGATGGCCTTCCAAAGTATTAAGACAGCATGGAAGGAAAAGATTGACATGGTGAAGTGTGGGGGAAAAAAAAAGTAGAGAAGTCAAATTAGTATCACTTGATTCAAAAAAGGAAGACCCATATCTACTTTAGTAACCATAACAAATTGATCAGTAGGGTCAGAATTGTACATACTGGATTATGCTACAAGGAAATCCTAGGAAATAAAGCTATTATTTTTTTCATTCTTAACATGATAAGAAGTTAAAACTTCATCTGATCTGGATCTAATAATCTCAGTGGAATTAAATAATACTCTAAACTAAGCAAGAGGTGAAAGTGAGAGGTAAAAAAATTTTAGAACTGCATCTTCAGAACAGAAATTTCTGACATACAATTAGGGAGAAAAAAATATATAATTCTGGAAAGCAGCTCTTCTTTTGAAGTTTGTGCTATAATCTTTAGTTACAATGCACTTCTACCCAATAATGGGGAAAACAAACAAACCATTATTATTAGTTAAGGAAAAAAAAACATCAAATATTTATGGAATTTTTTTAAAGACAGTGATATAAAAAATTACTATTTAACAGTAATTAACCAACAAACATCACTTTGCAATATCTACTGCTTCTCCAACCGATTTGGGTGCTGTAAGCACTCTTCAGACTGGTGGCAAAGCTACCAGCTAGATTTTTCAGTATGTGATGGCACAGAGAAAGCAGAAGTTGAAACTTTTTCCCTGAGAAAGAAAACAGTCCTGTAAGTGAACTTCAGTCAGATAACTGGGAAACTGATAGGAAAATAGAAAGGAAATAAATATTTTATGTATGATCACAGCTAAAAACACACATGTTAGAGAAAGAGGGAGTATTTTAATTATCAGATTAAGTATTCAGAAATGGGAATTTTTATATTAAGAAAATGGAGATTAGAACAGAGTATTTTAAGGGGGCCTTAAAAGAGAAACATATAAACAAAAGCAGAAGAAACACACTAAAGAGAGTAAACTAACAAGATAGCATACAAGAAAACACGGAATAAATACAAAGAATTCTAAATTTGTTCTCAAAATCTGATAGTACTGATTTTATATTTGCATTTTTACCTAGTCTGGTTAGTCATATCCAGGTTGTTTTTTATTTTATTTTATTTTCTATTCCTTCCTTTCCACCTTCTTTTGTAATCAAACAGGTGCATGAACAAAATCTGATGTGTCTACATACTTCTAATTTTGTAGAACAAGAAAAAAAGAGTATTTTTCTTTAAAAACATACAGTTTGTCAAAACTGGGAAGCATGCACTAGCAGAATCAGATCTATTTTTAATAGAGATTACCACTTTACATGGAAAAAATAAGAATCAGAAAAAATATTTCATTATTAAAAGTTGAAGCATAGTGTCACACACACCCCCCTTTTTCTTCCACTGTTTTTTTAGCTTCCAGGTTAAACTGTATTTGGAGGGACTGCATTGTCATGCTGCACAAGTGCTGTCACCATACACAGTCTATGTTATCCCATAATACAAATGTTCATCCTAGGATAGTACATGGGAATGGATGACAAAGAATGGATGACAAAGGAGAGAGCCAAACATACTTGAGGGTGATGCTTCCCACTCGGGAATAAGTTCCAATAAGTAAACACATCAATCTGTAACAACTGTAACATTAGGAACAATGCATTTTGATAAACAAGTTGATTTTATTCCTTGTGTCATTATTAATATAAATCATGATTCAGACAGGTTTTGAATAAATACTTGTAAAATAAATTATTTTTATGGGTTTGTTCTGATTGCATCATTCCAGTGACTCATAAGATGCTCATACATATGTTTTCGTTAGTAAATGAATCTTATCAACAGGAAGAAAATATTAAAATTTGCTGGAAACTACAGCATGGGAAAGTCAAGGGAGAGCAGAAAGTGTTATGGCTGTGTATTGAAACATCTTCAGAAAGACTGTTTTTTACACACACACACACACACACAAAAGCAGCAATTGGTAAGGTTAATAAAAATAAGACAAGGAGAAATATTTTACCTTGAGGATTTCTTACTGTAGTGGAGTCAATAAGCCTGAAGGTAAAGTATGCAAGACTTGCAAGGGAAATTTTATGGAATGTGGTGTGTAGAGGTAGGAAGACATAATAATCTCTGAATAAGGTCAAACCAGGATATTTGTGTGACATAAAAAACCATGCCCCGCTAATCTCTTGAATAATTCAAATGAGTCAATATAATAGTTGCACAGGGACAGAAAAGAGGCAATTAAACTAAAATCACAGCTTTAGGGAGTCTTCAATATTTCAGATTAATCAGATTAGGATTATCTGTTTAAATAATTGTGAAGAAGTAGTTATCAATTCCAAGATTTTAACATATAAAACTAAAGAATTTATGATTGAGAGTATATCTGATGTTACTACATCCTTAATATCAGTTACATTAAAATGTACTCTTTAGAAGTGGAAAGAGACTAAAGCGAGGATTTTTTGGGGGGGTTCCTTGTTAAAATCTCCAGGCATGAAGCCTTTGTGGTCAATTAGAATTTTATTGAATTTATTGTTTAAAATTTTTGAATTTACTGACCTATTTTGCAATCAGCAATAATAAATCAGTTTGGTCTTAATGAATTTTCTGAAAATTAATGAGTGAGCATTAAACAAAGCTGCTATAAAAACTATTATAAACTAATAAAAATTAATAATAAAGGTCACAATAGGAGAATTACTTGATAAATCAATATATTAACAAAATATTACTTTACATCACAAATTAACATAACACATTGCAAATTAATCTTGGGGTTGACATAAGAATTAATTACATGACATTAATTCAATATCAGAAAATCGAAGCAGTGTTTTCCTTTAATCTAAAATCCCAGATGTTATTCTAGCCAGAGCAGTAATCCTGACCTAAGTGGTAAAGGACCCATTCAGTCCTTCTATTTCTTTTGTTCGAGCAAGGTTTCCCAGAGCAAGCAGTGAAATTAGTTTAGGTGGTCTTAAAGCACCAGAAATAGTTATTCCAGCTCAGCACTTTAACACTTTCTCCTCAGATTTCTGCTCAGGAGTGAGTATTCTCTTCTTACTTCCCCTTGTACACTGCAACGCTAAGCACGTACAAGGACCTCACCTGGGGTGACAAATTAAATTACTCTGCAGCCCAATATATCAGATTCCAGTAATTCTTCTTTAACCTTGGTGGCAATTAATCATTTTCAGATGTCAGTTGTGAGGTTTCAGAGGGATATTCAAGGTGCAACATAAGTTGTGCCCCTATATTTCCACAGTTGGTTGTTACATGGACGACACTGTCTCCCCCAAAAAATCCCTGTACCCTAAATGTACTAGGTGATACCTTTGATGGATCCCTGCCCTGACACACGAGTTACAGGAGTTCTGAAGTAACATCAAGGGTTAACCAGGTAGCAGCACCATTTATTTCTTCTCAGTAGCTTCCTGAATGTTGCAATAAATGCATGCAGTGGCTATTGAGAGCTGCCTTGGATTTGTGCAGAATTAAAAGAAATAAAAAAAAAATCTAGGGAAATAGCCACAGGACATCATCTATATTTAAGTCTGATGCAACATGTGTTATTCTGGGTAAGGATCTAATTTCTACTGCGGTCTTGACTTCTACTACCCATCACTAGTAACATCAGTATTTCAGTAAGTAGACTGTGTTGCAAGATGCCATTTCCTTAGGTTTGTGTTCTCAGCCTTTTGCAGTAAGGATTCCTTGGTCTCATGAACATTAGTGGTAATAGTAGGTTCCTCAAAGTTTTACAGGGCTGTTGAGGAAAAAAAGCCAAAGTTTTGGCATGAAGAGGAAGGAGGGAGGTAGGCATGATTTCTGGTCCAAAGAGCTTACAATTTAGATGTAATACTCGACCTGCCAAATGGTTTAGCTCGTGCATCTGTACAATGCACAGCACAGACAAAGTGGTGCTAATCCAGCCACTGTGGAGCAGCTGCAGAGCTTCACTTCTGCCAGAGCAGGTAATCCCAGTCACAGTTCACTTCTCAAGTGAAACAGCACAAAACAATTTTTCCAGCACAACAGATTCCATAGTAATGACTTTTGGCAGCACAGCTGTGTAGGTCAAACTCACCTACCTCTAACTTTGCCACACATAGCCCTGTAAAATTCAGTCATAATGAGAAATGTATGCAGAGTAACAAAACTTGTAGAAAACAAAAGGAAGCAGTGAAAGGATTATAAAAGCAGAATAATACAGTAGAGGTCACATCAGACTTGCTACCCAGTCACTCAAACGTTATGCAGTCATGACAGAAAAGATAAGCCTTCATTCCTAAAGAGTGGATCTGAAGACATTTTGTGGAGAATATACAAAGCAGTAGTTAGAGTATTCAATAGCATAAGAAATACATAGGAAATAAATTCCTAGACTTCTTAAACTTCATTTTTCAAGAAAAGTTGCAGTGTATATAGTTGATTTAGCTATCGTATGCTTGCACAGCCTGTAATTCTTATGACTTCATAAGAAAACAAACTAAACCCATTTTAGATAGTTTCTCGGAACATGAAATAGATTCAGTTCTTTCTGATCTAAAAAAATGTAAGCTATGGAAAGCATTTGGAGACTCAAAAATCAGTATTTGAAACTGTTAGATTTTCCTTAAAATCTTGTTTGTTTGTTAAAAAAATAATGAACTGTCAGAGCAAAGACTTCTAAGCACAGTTTTAAAAGAACAATGTATTTGGCAGTTTGTAACCCCCTAGTGAGCAAGTTTAGTTTTCAGTGTTGTTAACAAAATATTCATACATCTGTCAAAAGAGAAACATATGCCTAAAACTTAGATTTCATTATGGTGACTAAAAAATGCTTGTCAGAGACGGGAACCATTTACAGTAGAGTTTTGAACAGAAATTGACAGTGGACTTATGCTCTTGGTGGTTATAGAGAGAGTATTTTATTAAAAAGTACTTATCAAGCACAAGTTTGAAGTGATATTTTCCAAATGAACATCCTTCCCACTGAACAACAGGTTGGATTGGAAACTTAAGATTCTCTATCAGCAATATTTAGGTTTCTTAAATATTAAAAAAATGAAAAAATATCAAAACAGGAAAACCCATAGTGACAAGTTCAATGTGACGCTTTGTTAGGTAAAACATCTACAATTTTAATTTAAAATGTTTCTACACACATTTCAGATATTTTCAGTATGCTTGATGACCAGTGAAGTCCATGAAACTGGTTATGAAACTTTGTGTGCTAAACTGCTAAAAAGTTGAAAACAAAGTTGTACTTCTTCACACGTTAGTTAGATAGTTATGTTGTGGGACTCCTTGCCAAGAGTACAGTTTAAAAATTACAAGACAAAGAACAAAAGAAAAAAAATCCCTCCAGACATATTAAATGCAGATCACAGAATAGTAGGGGTTGGAAGGGAACTCAGGAGATCATCTAGTCCAACCCCCCTGCCAAAGCAGGTTCCCTACAAGAGGTTGCACAGGAAAGCGTCCAGGTGGGTTTTGTGCCTCCAGAGATGGAGACTCCACAACCTCTCTGGGCCAGTTCCAGTTCTCTGTCACCCTCACAGTAAAGAAGTTTTTCCTTAAGTTTGTATGGAACTTCCAGTCTTCCAGTTTTTGCCCATTGCCCCTTGTCCTGTCACTGGGCACCACCAAAGAGAGCCTGGTCCATCCATTTGGCCCCCACATTTCAGATATTTATAGACATTGATAAGATTCCCTCTCAATCTTCTCTCTTGTTGAACCTCATCAGGTTTCTTTCCACCCAACTCTCAAGTGTGTCCAGGTCCAGAAGATAGGTGGTGTCTTCTGAGTTTAAAAGTTCCCAAGATACAAATAATTTGGGACTGAAATACTGGAAAAGTGCCAGTATCAGGATTTTTATGTTCTTTCACACCTTCCTTAAACATTATCAAGGCCACTCACAAACACTGGATTCAAAGGGAGAGGAAACTTTGGCATTAGCCCTTATAATACCCCCGGATATTCCTAAATCAAAGCAAAGCTAAAACCAGGACTGAAAGACACGTTTAATCATCCATTTCTATTCAGTCTATGTCCACAATAGGACAGTAAATGTTAAATACACTCAGAGGTAAAAATTGTGAAGTTTCCTTTACAAAGCTTGTAATGGGTTGCTCAAAGAAATAAGTAAGCATAACATTGAGAGATTATGTTCAATTGGAAATTTGAGAATTATTGACAGAAATTTCATCTATTCATGTTACTGCTGAACATAGTAATAATGCACATCAAAACACAAATTCAGCAACTTTCAAAGTACAGACTTCTTTCAGATAGCTTGATAAAAGGTAGCACAAGAAGAAGTAACTTGCATAATCTCAGTAAATCCTGAACTGCTGACATACAATTTAGAGAGGTTATATATTTTAAGGTTTATTTGCTATAAGTTAGTTCTTTGACATTTTATCTTTCTACAAATTTATTACCTGTGCTAAATTTACTGAAATGAGGTGGCATCTCATTTATCACTGTGTGGGAACTCTTGATAATGTAAGCACTTTTATAACACCACATTATGCATCACATAACAGGAACTGACAATTTTATTCATACTATCCTTAAATAAAAAATAAGAAAGCAGTAAAAAACATGTTTCTTTTGAAATCTCCACAATAAACAGCTTTTTTGTTCATGTTGCTAGTACAGAATAATTCAAAAAGTGATTTCAGAGATACTTGAAAGTCTGAATTAAAGAAGTAGAAAAGATATATCTTAGTTACCTGAGAAAACTAGCATACACTTGTGGAAAAGATGGATAACACTTGAAGTTAGGTAATATTTATAATCTCAGTCTAACCTCTAACTATTTCCTTGTGCTTCCCACTAAATTTGCATATTTTTAGACGATCTCTTTGCTAGCTCCAAATTTCTTACAGAGCAGAACAGTGGGAAAATAGCCAGCTTCCACTTGGTTTATGACTTCATCTTTCTAATGTGATTTTCTCTCTTGGTATTGTCTTTTGAAATAAGTATTCTGAGAAGTTAAGCAATGTTCAAAACACTAAAGCCTCTCTCATACTCAGGAAAAGATGTGCTAAGTCAAAAATAAGATAGAATGAAAATACATTAGTGATCTATAGGATAGTATTAATATTGTCTATCTTAGTTGTCATGACAAATTTGACATCTAAATTCAAGACACTAATTAGAGTCTCTACATTGCAAAAGAGCTGATTAAGCAGTTCATTGCTGCAAAAAGGGTAATGCCATTCCTCCCTCACTTCTCACCGCCTGACCCTGCCTGCTCTCTGTTAGTGGCTCCAGTACTTGCCTGATTGCACAGTAAACTTGTTTAACCATCAACACAAAGGGGAGGGAGGGAAAAAAAGAAGAAGAAAAAAAATCACTTTCTATGCTGAAGGCAGTTTTCTGCAGGTTACTGAGCTGAATGGGTATAGTGCATGAACAGATAAGAAACAGAACTAGCACAGAACAAGTGATTATATGGCCAGAAACATACGGGAAAGGAGGGACTGGTGAATGGTGAGCTGACAGACCAGCCCCTTATCCATAGGCCTTGGGTATCCTAGCTCCTTGCAGCACTGACAAAAAGGCAATTATTGTGATGCTTAAGTCTAGCATTAATTCATGTAGTCAGAATTCACTCTATGCATTTGATACAATGCAGTGCAATGTAGATAACAGGTTCTCATCTCTGCTAAAATAAGGAAAAGCTGATTATAAAAAAATCTTACATATTTTGACTATAGGTGTAAAAAGACTCCATTGAAGTGTCTAGAGGACATATTTGACAGAAGTTTGAGCAGTACATTCAGTAGAGAGAATTCTGCAGAGCTGCTTGAGTGCAGACCTGAGGGCTTATGCAAGTGCATGACTGACAGAGAGAGGAGTTTTGGCATATAGAGTGAAATGAGTCAGTACAGTCACAGAGAATGCCACAATAAACCCCATAAAAGTATGCCTTTATGATACGTTGATACATATTCTCACCTGAATTGCTTGTAAATATAGATAAAAGGATGACTATCAAAATACATGAAAATAAAACTAACCACTACCTTACTAATCTGGTGTTTTTACTTAGCTATTATTTGGGATTATTTCATTCTCGGAATATTTTAGTTTCGGCAATGTGAAGTTGAATCTTTGTTTTCTGACCCGTTTTGATTTTTAGGTTTATATATTTTTTTTTTTTTTTTTTTTAATATATATATAAGAATATAATGAAAACTGTAATAGTGTCTTGTTCTGGTAACAAAAACATTACTAAAGTTTGCTACATCCCAGTCTTTAGTGTTTTAGCTAAAGATCTTCTACGAAGTGGTTTTATAGTTAATACTTTAAATACAGATTGTCAACAATAATCCTGCAAAAGCAGATCACACATTTAAGGAAAAAAAGATTGTGAAACAAATGGCTGAGCAGAAGTACTACAGAGAAAAATTTGATAACTATATCGAACTACACACTGTACAAACTGTTCCTACTCTGTTGACTGTGATGAGTTGTAAGAAAGTCCTCCACTGGATTACTCTGACAAGTTTTAGTCAAATAAAGACACACATAAAATTAGACCAAGCTGAGAGAATGACAAGAAAAAAATAATAAACTTGGAAACTGTGATCTGTGAGGAAGGGCTGGGCTTAGGGAGAGAAAAAGAGGAAAGATATATGGGAACAGTATTCAAGTGTTTGAAATGATATTACCAAAAAATTGAACAATTACAAGGTTTCCATGTCTAAGTCAGCATAAGACAAAATTGCCGTTTCTTTTAATAAAGGAGATTTGGGTTAGGTACTAGGAACCCCCACACAGTGTAGGCTATTCTATTAATCTAGCCTAAGGAAAACACATAAACCAGGGAAAATGGTGAAATGCGAGAACAGAACTTTCTGAAAAAAACAGATATTGTTCTTAGTACTCATCTATGTAAATACTGCCCATCAGCCTTGAAACTAAACTAGAGTCCTATATGACCTTCTTGACACTGACCCCAGCCACACACTTCTGATGCTAAGGCCAAAGTATAAGTACCTGAGAGTTACTAAAAGAAAATGGGAAGAATTGAGTAGAAAAAAATTTCCCAGTTTCCTAAACGTACATTACGAAAAGGAGAAAAGAATAGAAAGTATATATTGTTCTCTACATCAACAAAATTGTGTTCCTAGCTGGTCTCACATGGGAACCTAAGCTTTGTCTCCAATACATGAGAAGAATAGACTGCAATACATTATATTTTCCAATATATATTATGCTTTAGCTCTCTTCAAAAGAGAATCAATGAGCCATAACCGTTTTTATTTATTCTTTACCACTGCTCTTCACAATGACTACTATTCTCCTCTTTCAATTTCAGTGGCAAAGTAGACTTCAAATTAAATTTGACTGATGAAAAACCACACAAAACTGGAACTTTATATATATTTGTTCACAATAATATAAATATGTATTCATTCTATGGTCATGTGGAGAGCAGGCAAGATTCAGCTATAAACTCTAGCTTAAAACAGAGTAACAGTTTTAGTGACAGCTGATAAGCAGCAGCCTGTTTTCTCCAGAGATACAACATTTCTCACTCTGGGAGAGTAAGGAGTCACAAAACCATAGAATGGTTTGGGTTGGAAGGGACCTTAAAGATCATCTAGTTCCAACCCCCCCCTGCCATGAGCACCTTCTACTAGGTCAGGTTGCTCAAAGCCTCATCCAACCTGGCCTTAAACACTTCCAGGGAGGGGGTAGCCACAACTTCTCTGGGCAACCTGTTCCAGTGTCTCACCACCCTCACAGTGAAGAATTTCTTCCCAATAGCTAATTTAATTCCACTCTCTTCCAGTTTAAAGCCATTTCCCCTTGTTCTATCACAACCTGCCTTTGTAAAAAGTCCCTCCCCAGCCTTCCTGTAAGCCCCCTTCAGGTATTGGAAGGCTGCTGTAAGGTCTCCCCTAAGCCTTTTCTTTTCCAGGCTGAACAGCCACAACTCTTTCAGCCTGTCCTCATAGGAGAGGTGCTCCAGCCCTCTGATCACTCTCATGACCCTCCTCTGGACTCACTCCAGTAGGTCCATGTCCTATGTTGAGGATCCCAGAGCCAGACACAGTACTCCAGGTGGGGCCTTACGAGAGCAGAGTAGAGGGGGAGAATCACCTTCCTCGAACTGCTGGCCACACTTCTCTTGATGCAGCCCAGGATGCGGTTGGCATTCTGGGCTGCAGGCGCACATTGCCGGCTCATGTTGAGCTTCTTATCAATAAACACCCCCAAGTCCTTCTCCTCAGGGCTGCTCTTAATCCATTCATTGCCCAGCCTGTATTTGTGCTTGGGGTTGCCCTGATCTACGTGCAGGACTTGGCATTTAGCCTTGTTGAACTTTGTGTGGTTTGCACTGGCCCAACTCTTGAGCCTGTCAAGGTCCCTCTGGATCGCATCCCTTCCCTCCAGCACGTGAACTGAATTACACAGCTTAGTGTCATCAGTAAACTTGCTGCAAGTGCACTCAATCCCACTGTCCATGTCACCGACAAAGAGGTTAAACAGCGCCAATCCCAATGCCAACCCCTGAGGGATGCCACTGACCACTGGTTTCCACTTCGACATCGAGCCATTGACTGCAGCTCTATGAGTGCAACCATGCAGCCAATTCCTTATCCATCAAGTGGTCTATACAGCTAGTCCATGCCTCTCCAACTTAGATACAAGGATGTCAGGCAGGACAGGGTCAAACACCTTGCACAAGTCCAAGTATGTGATGTAAGTTTCTCTTCCCTTGTCCACCAATGCTGTAACCCCACTGTAGAGGGTCACCAAATTGGTCAGGCACAATTTGCCCTCAGTGAAGCCATGTTGGCTGTTACCAATCAACTACTTATTTTTCATGTGCCTTAACACAGTTTCCAGCATGATCTGCTCCGTGATCTTGCGAGGCACAGAGGTGAGATTGACTGGCCTGTAGTTCCCTGGGTCTTACTTTTTTCAGTTATTAAAAATGAGGGTTACATTTTCCTTTTTCTAGTCAGTGGTAACTTCACCAGACTACCAAGACCTCTCAAATATAATGGATAGTGGCTTGGCAGTTTCATCCACCAGTTCCCTCAGGACCTGCAGATGCATCTCATCAGGTCCCATGGACTGTTGCACCTTCAGGTTCCTTAGATGGTCTCGAACCTGATCTTCTACAGCGGGTGGTTCTTCATTCTTCCAGTCACTGTCTCTGCCTTCTGTGACTTGGGGAGTGTGGCCTGAGCACTTGTTGGTGAAGATTGAGGCAAAGAAGTCATTGAGTACCTCAGCCTTTTCCATATCCCAGATGACCAGGTCTCCCCTTTCCTTCTGGAGAGGGCCCACATTTTCCCTAGACTTCCTTTTATCCCCAATGTATCTATAGATGTTTTTCGTGTTGGCCTTGATATCCCTGGCCAGATTTAATTCTGTCAGGGCTTCAGCTTTCCTACCCTGATCCCTGGCTGCTCAGACAATTTCTCTGTATTCCTCTCAGGATATCTGTCCTTTCTTCCAACCTCTGTAGGCTTCCTTTTTGTCTGAGTTTATCCAGGAGCTCCTTGTTCATCCATGCAGACCTCCTGGCATTTTTGACTGAGTTCCTGTTTGTTGGGATGCATCGCTTCTGGGCTTGAGGAAGCAATCCTTGAATAATAACCAGCTTTCCTGGGGTGTTCTTCCCTCCAGTGCTCTGTTCCATGGAACTCTACCCAGCAGGTCCACAAAGAGGCAAAGTTCTGCTCTCCTGAAGTCCAGGGTAGTGAGCTTGTTATCCACCCTCCTCACTGCCCTAATGATCTTGAACTCTACCATTTCATGGGCACTGTAGCCAATGCTGCCCTTGAGCTTCACATTCCCCACCAGCCCCTCCTTGGCAAGAACAAGGTCCAGCATAGTACCTCTCCTCTTTGGCTCTTCTATTACTTGGAGAAGGAAATGATCATCAATGCATCCCAGGAACCACCTGGATTGCTTATGCCCTGCTGTTTTGTACCTCTAACAGATATCGGGGTGGTTAAGTCTCCCATGAGGACCAGGCCTTGTGAACATGAGGCTACTCATGGATGGATTGAGGTTTCCTTCCCCTGGCAACTTTAGTTTAAAACCCTCTTCACCAGCTGGGCAAGCCTATGACCGAAGATGCTAAAAAAAATCTCTGACAGAGGGACCCCAACAGCCCCTAGTAAACCAGGTTTCTCAGAAAAGTGAGTCCCATGGTCTAAGAAGCTGAATCCCTGGCTGTGGCACCAATGTTATAACCATTTGTTAATATACTAGATTCAACTGGCCCTTTCAAGCCCCTTCCCTTTGTCCAGGAGGATTGGTGAAAAACCTGTTTGCACTTCAGAGTCCACCATAGCCACAGGCTTTGCCTTTGGGAATGACGAACGTATGCAACAAAACTCACTAGGTTAAATATTGGACAAAAAAGAAATCATGGAGGTAATAGACTCCTAAATTTAACAGAAGTTTGCATCTTGTTATAGGTTTTGCATTATTTCTATAGAACTCAATAAAAACTTTGTAGGACTCCATTTGTTCAACCCCAAGCCAGTCTTTCATTCTTTATTAAAAGATAAAATAAAAATTGAGTAGTTTTAAGATCTCTGCAACTGTAACAACTACTTATTTCTACTCTTCTTTCTTTTATTTCCTCAAAGTTTAAAACACTGTATTGCTTTTATAGACATTAATTTTTAATGAATGATGGATATGCGTGTATTTGACCAAAAAAAGTCAAATCTAAAGAGCAAGATTATTCTTAGCCCTCTGTGGCTGTCCAAGAAGATTAAGTGGATTTATTTAGAAGAAGGGCACAGCTGTAGCTCAAATACCAGCTGAGCTAGGGGAAGACAGGGAGCCAAGAAGAAAGTGCACCATTGCTTTTCTCAATATACATGCAACATTGCCCTCATGTAAGAGCCTACCAGTGGGTATGTGTCCTTCCAACTTCTGGAAGCAAATAGTTCTCAGAAAACAAAACAAACAAAAATTCCACAGGAATATGAAATGGCACAGTTAAATGAGTAAGAAGAATGACAAATGAGCTATGATGAATCTGATTCCATTTGAGACTGAATGTGAGACTACTGATCATCCTTTCAAGGACAGAACTACTTGTTCAGGTTGCAATATATTATCCTCTGTGTATCTGGAATGTCAAAGAATTCTTTAAAAAGAAAATTTCCATAATACATTATTGTTCTTTTTTTTTCTCTTTGCTATGAATGCGCCACATCTCTGGAGGTTTTCCACAGAGGTTGACACACCTTGCCACTAGGCAAGACCTTTATATGGGATCCAAAACTCCACATGGAATAATAGCCCAGCATATGATGTGTTAGCAACGTCTCTGACATTCTCATTGCAAATAATCTACTCTTTTTTTTTTTTTTTTTTAATCTGAGCTAACAGTCTTTTCTCTGTTCTTCACAAACCATACTTTTTCACTAGCAAAAACTTCTTCATACATAATTAGAGAACCAATATTAGGAATTCTGAGGCTGCTTCTTTCTGTCAGATGGTCTCCATCTCAGAACCACTGCCAACTGTGGTACACTCTTGATAGTCAGCCTTGCTCATCTTTACAAGAACAGGGGAAAAAAATACTTTAGCTCTTTCATCCGATAACTCTTCTAGCAAAACAAGTTTTAACTCTTCATTACACATAAGTTCTAAGACCTCTAAGAACTCATTCACTGTGTCAACCCGGTTTTGTATAGAGGATTGAAACAATTTTAACATAAATTGTATCAATGCCAGCACATAAGAAATTCTTAAAATCCAGTGTATAATGACAGATGACCAGTCACATGTAAGCCTTATGGAACTGATAATACCATGAAATGTATTTAAAAATGCTTCTGCAACAACATCTTTACTTATCTACCTTTTACCTGTTAATTACAATATAAGAAGAGGATACACACTTCCAGATAACATCACAGCTGAAAATGACAACTTAAAAAGACATAATCTGTTTATAGCTTAAGTATAAATTTGCATACTAACCAAAGCAATATAGCTAATTTAAATAGATATTAAAATGTTTGCAGAAGGCTTACTCTACTCTAATTAAATCTTTTTTAAGGAGATTTACATTTAATAAAAGCAGCTTGAGCAGGTAAACAAATTTTCTGACACTAACACACTGAAGCAGCACACCTAAGTTTGTATTACAACATAAAAGAGACTTAAGTTTTCACCTCCAGAACTAGTAAACAGCAGAATAACTTCCCTGCAAAAGTCAGGTAAAGACACAAATTCTTGGAGTATTTCCAGTTCACACATACACAGCTGCAGGACCATAAATTATTCCTTCTCCCTCCCGCAGCTCCATCGTCAATACACTACACAACCTTGCTTCTTAATTGATCTCTTTGCTTCCTTTTCACCAAACAGTTGCTCTGCCAGAATAACCCAATTTATTTCCCTAGATTAAATGTCTGAGAATACTTCTTTTAAAGCCTGAGTCCTGAAATCCATGTTTCTCTTGTGTTCAGTATCTGCTGCACTTTGAGGCTGGGGGAAGGTTTTTAAATCTTTCTGAGGTAAATTCAATTGCCTTTGTAGCCACCAAGACACCTTTGAGTGCATCCAATAAGACACCTCACACAAAGCCAGAGAATCACACTGAACATTTAGATAGGTCCACTAAGCTGAGCCAAAGTTTACCTGAACAGTCCAACATCAAGCACTGAAGAGAGAAATATTTCCAATCCTGCCTTTCCTCAGAGCTCAAGGCACTCAAGGGATCCCATGGCAATGGCTGCAGCCGAACTAGTTGAACCACATGCATGTAAACTTCTAATTTAGGAGCTAACACAGAGGTCACTTCTTCTCTTTCCCATGGCAGAAATTACATAGTAGCTAAGTAACTAGATTTTAGAGATCTAGAGTCTCATATTTTCCTTGGTCAGTGAAAATTCAAGCCTATTTCACACATTTTCCATATAATTGACTACCACCCATGCTGCTCAACCAGCCTCTGGTCTAGCCACCTCAACAGCTACAGTCTGACAAATCCACCAGTTTCACTCACCTCTGATACTGAAAGACTATTTCCTTTCCTGTTCAAACAAATTTTCTGCTTCTGGACACCACACTGTGTTGCTGCAGCCAGCCTTTCCCCTGCAGAAAAGGCCAGGGTCACTGAAGGCACCAGACCAAAACCAGCTCCAAACCGTGCCAGCTCCAACCCACAGCCCAGGTGCAGCTCAGAAGAAAATTAATTAGCAAGCAGGTGCCCCAGTCTGTCCACTAATACACCTGTTGGCTCTTCATGTTGTCTGCTTAACACAGCACAAAGGAAAATACTTTTTTCAGAACAACTTTTGCATTTTCTCTTGTGAATTATCACTCACAAGATAAGAGTCATTAAGTTATAAGGCTAATAGAGGAAAAAAAATGTTTTCTTTCTTTTGTGGCATGGAAGTTTCTTGTTAACTCTGTTATTCTTTAAATTCTTTAAAATTGCTTTCAGCATATTTTTCACAGAAACATTCAACATTGGTCTACTGGATTCCCATCAATGCCTTTGACTTCAAGGAATAAATGGGCCAATAATGTTTTTTTCTTAACTTATATGTGGTACAGCTTAGTAAAATTAATTTAATCTCACTCTCTCTTGGAAAACATATTCCTAGATAATTATATTAGAAAAGTTAAAAGCTTTTCAAAGCCTTCTCTGAACTCTTCTGTATTTTTTCTTTCCATGTCCTACCTTTAAGATAGAAATTGCTTTAAAAAGCATTATTGTTTTAATGTTTTGGAGTTTTTTTACAGTTTTATAATCAGAACTATCAATTGTAATTCTGTGGTTTGTTTTAACGCAAAATATAGACCAACTAATTGCATCCAATTCTTATTATTAAACTTAAAATTCCCATTCATTTTTTCTAGAGAGGAATAAATTCTTGATTTAAAAAGTTAAATCTGTCTGTTTCCCTTTTTGAAATTTAATTAGAGAAAACAATGGGTTTCTTTTCATCTTGCTTTACACTGTAAGCTTCCCCACATTGCTAATAATTCCTGTTACCCTTCACTGACTTTTTCTTTTCCTGATATAAGATCATAGTTCTACTATTTTTATCTGGTATCTTATTGTAACATTCTAACAAAGCCATATGAAAACGCTGCCTGTGCACAGGGGAACAAGTAACTTCAGATTCTCATTATCATCCCTTCAACCAATATTTACCAGATGAAGAAGAAAGAAATTCTAAAATGAAATCCTACTACAAGTTAGTTTCAATCACATTTTATTTGTAGAATTAAAGTTTATTAAAGAAGCATAGATTTGCCTCTGCTTAAATTTGAACTTCAAGTGCAAGATTTAATAGGCTACAGATTAAAGTAAATCACAGTGGTTTGCTCATTCTTTTGTGTTATGAAGAGCTGCAAGGAGGAACTAAAGTATGAAATAAAAACAGAAATCAAAGTTAGTTTGTGAGAGTAGATTAAGAAAAAGTATAACATTAGAAATAGTAAATTATAAGTAATTAAAAAAGAAAATAATTATAGTATTCTTTTATATATATTACTCTTCAGATACATGTGAAATGTATTCTATAAGGAACAGTATTTACTTGTGGGCAATCCCATGGAGAGAAAAAAAATACCAAATGGTTTATTTACAATATTATAGCTATTTAATTAACAAATATATAATTAATAAGTAACATATAATCCACCATAGCTAATATTTTGCATAGCTAACAATTGCATAACAGTAAAAGGTAATATAGATATGAACTATAATAAGCAAGTTGTTTCAGCAAGTGGATACCTAACACTATCATGGCTATCCTCACAGTCCTCTTCCTATTAATATCTTTGAAAAATATGTTAATTAATATTAGATAAATTCTGTTTGTAATGCACTGTCCCTGTGCAGACAATGGAGATAGATACTGATGTTATGTTATTTTATATGAAACAGAGACAAGCAAACCAATAATGTCTTTAAAAAAAAAATCCAAATAGTGGTGGGTTGATCCTGTCTGGATGCCAGGTGCCCACTAAAGCTGCTCTATCACTGCCCCTCCTCAGCTGGACAAGGGAGAGAAAATATAACAAAAGGCTCATGATCTAAGGGCAGGGAGAGATCATTTACCAATTACTGACATGGGCAAAACAGATTCGACTTGGGGAAATTAGTTTAATTTATTATCAATCAAATCAGAGTAGGATAATAAGAAATAAAACCAAATCTTAAAACACCATCCCCCCACCCCTCCCTTCTTCCCAGGCTCAACTTCACTCCATATTTCTCTACCTGCTACCCCACAGTGGCACAGGGGGACAGGGAATGCAGGTTGCAGTCAGTTCATCACATATTGTCTCTGCTGCTCCTTCCTCCTCACATTCTTCCCCCGCACCAGCATGGGGTCCCTCTCCCAGAAGACAGTCCTCCATGAACTTCCCCACCATGAGTCCTTCCACTGACTGACAGTTCTTCATGAACTGCTTTAGCATGGGTCCTTTCCATGGTGTGAAATCCTTTTGGAACAGACTGCTCCAGCGCAGGTCCCCCATGGGGTCACAAGTCCTGCCAGCAAACCTGCCCCAGCGTGGGTTCCTCTCTCCACGGGGCCAAAGGTCCTGCCAGGAACCTGCTCTGGCATGGGCTTCCCATGGGGACCCAGTCTTCTCAGGCATCTCCCTGCCCTGGTGTGGGGTCCTCCATGGGCTGCAGGTGGACATCTGCTCCATCATGGACTTCCATGGACTGCAGGGGGACAGCCTGCCTCACCATGGTCTTCACAATGGGCTGCAAGAGAATCTCTGCTCCATTGCCTGGAGCACCTGCTTGCCTCCTTCTTCACTGACCTTGGTGTCTGCAAGGGTTTTTTTTCTCACATATTCCCACTCATCTCTCTGGCTGCAAAATGTGCAGATATATATATACATATTATTTTTTCCCCTTCTTAATTATGTTATTGCAGATGTGCTATCACCATCATTGATGGGCTCGGCCTTGGCCAGCAGTGGGTCCATCTTGGAGCTGGCTGGCATTGGCTGTGTGGGACACGGGGGAAGTTTCTGGCAGCTTCTCACAGAAGCCACCCCTGTAAGCCCCCTGGTACCAAAAACCTTGCCTTGCAAATCCAGTACACAAATCCAAAATAGTATATTGATCCTTGACTCAAAAAAACAGATTTTCTAACTTTCAGGGCAGTCTTCATAAGTTTAATTTATCAGAAAAAAGATTTGGACTTTTTTTTTTTTTTTTTTTTTTTTTAAACCAAGCTCAGATATGTATTCAGACCATGAAGACATCTCAGGTCAGGGAAAAAAAAAGTATGAAAATCTTGTTGGAGAACTCTGTGAGAAGTTTCAATTGTTTCAGAGTATTGCAAGCACAGAGCTAGGACATGCTTTCTTCTTGTAAGTTGATATTTGCATTCCTGGCTAAACCTTAAAATCCATCCAGCTGGGTAAAAAAATGGGTAAAAAAGCAAACATACAAACAAGTAAAAGACAGGGGTGTTTGCGGCAATCAGGGCCTTGACATCGGGTGTGTAGAAGGTTAATTTTAGGTCCTATACAATGTCTTATTTCATCCATACCAAGTAACCCAACACATAAAGTACTGCAACAATCTCTGTTTATGCCAACTGATGTCTCTCTGTCTACCATCTCCTCAACAGACTCGTCAGAACAAAATAATAATAAACAAAAACAATTTAAAAATTGCTCCATCTGAAAGGTAGGGGGAAAATTTCAAAGCAGTGTGAAGCAGACACTAGTGAGGCCTCCACAAGACAATTATCAGGTGGGGGATGTACATGGTAGCTAGGTCTGTGTATGGAACCTGACCAAGGTGAGTTAAGAACAGTAAACCCCAGTACTTGGACATTCTGGCAAAGCAGAAACTGAAATGAAACAGGTAACAGCCCTATATGTTTAAGCAATGCCTGAGAAACAAGAAAAATGAGAAATAAGGTGAAAATATGCACTTTCATGTTTAATCATCCCCTTATCTGTATTGGTATTTGTATCACAGTGGGTGTGTGCATAAAACATTTACATGCAGAATCTCGCACTAGTGGCTGACTATACCAAACATGAGCATTTTAATTTAATCTTTCTTTTTAAGTGAATTTTAGCTTTATATTCTGTATTAATGAATTTGAAATCACATATTAATCAAAATTTGAAGGATCAAGAAAGTAATGCCAAACCATACAGAAAGTCTACAAAAGATGTTGAAGAATAACCTCTTCCCTTATCAGTGAATTCTCTTTGCGTTTATGTGTCTCTGCTCCCATTCCCTCACTCGTTCTCTGTTTGGTGGTCCACCATACTCCTCTCCCCTTATCCAACATTTATTTTTCACATTCTTGTTGAATTTTTTTCTTCTTTAAATTCTATATGGCTAAGTCTTTCTGCACAAAACTCCATCTAGAAATACAATTACTTAAATAAAAGGAAATTCCCTGTCACAAACAACATGATATTTGCATGCATTCCATTTTTTTTTTCATTTGGCCTCCATTTTAAATGTCTCCTTTTCTACAATTCACTCTTACTATCTGTAAAGACAGTAATCTCTCCGTGCCAGGGACTGTATCTCGTTCTATCAGTGTATTATGCCTAGCAAAGTAAGAGCCTAATATTGGTGGTTCAATACAAATACTGCTGTGAGAATAATTATGAAAATGACAATTAGTAGTAACTTTATATTTAATAAAATGATAAGTTAAGAACAATGAACAACTGATTCATGAACTGGTTCTTGTAGGGTTTTTTTAATAATCCTCCAAATAATTTAATCAAATTAAATAATTAAAGGGTGAGAACTAAAATTTAATAAAAATTAAACCTGTTCCATTCCTAATTTGAGTGTATTGCAGTAAAGCAATTTGTTAAAAGAATATTACTCTGGTTGCAGTATCATGCATTCATGTGATGAAATGCCAGAACTAAATTTCCCATCGAACTCTAAGCCAGGTGCTTTGAGCATATGAATGCTGATATGATCTTTAATTACATGATTTCATTATTTTCCTTCAAGACCCTTTTTCATTACATTTACAGAAAGGATGGTACTCATTTAATGAAGAGCTATTTAATATTTTCTTTCTGTTTACCCAGTCTGTGGTCTCACAAGTAATTTGTTGCACACTACTCAAAACTACCTGCTCTGAGGGAAGAGAGTAATATTTTTCTTATTAGCTTTTTTACAGAGCTCATCATGATAGGATCTCAATGCTTCATAACCATGACTGAATTTACTTTTATAAAATCTCTGTGACACTGGCTGGATGGTCGCACTCAAAGAGTTG